>NW_024432464.1:0-7809 GCF_017639785.1 Mesocricetus auratus
TAAGCAAGTAGTTACACAAACAGTGTTGTATCGTTAATTTTCATGGAGTTAAGTGCGCTGTTTCATAAACAATGTTGTATAGTTAGTTTTCATGAACATAAGCATGTAGCGTCCCCAACAGTTTGGTATCGTTAGTTTTCATCAAGTTAAGCACGTTGTTTCTCAAACACAATTGTATCAATAGTTTTCATGAAGTTAAGCAAGTAGTTTCACAAACAAAGTTGTACCGTTAGTTTTCATGAACATAAGCATGTAGAGTCTCAGTTTGCTATCGTTAGTTTTCATCAAGTTAAGCATGTTGTTTCTCAAACAGTATATGTATCGATAATTTTCATGAAGTTAAGCAATTAGTTTCACAACCAGTGTTATATCGTTAGTTTTCATGAAATTAGGCATGTAGTTTCTCCCACAGTGTTGTATTGGTACTTTTCATGAAGTTAATCAAGTAGTTACACAAACAGTGTTGTATCGTTAGTTTTCATGGAGTTAAGCAAGTAGTTTCACAAACAAAGTTGTATCGTTAGTTTTCATGAACATAAGCATTTAGAGTCTCAAACAGTATGGTATCGTTAATTTTCATCAAGTTAAGCATGTTGTTTTTCAAACAGTATTGTATCGATAGTGTTCATGAAGTTAAGCAAGTATTTTCACAACCAGTGTTATATCGTTAGTTTTCTTGAAATTAAGCATGTAGTTTCTCACACAGTGTTGTATTGGTAGTTTTCATGAAGTTATGCAAGTAGTTACACAAACAGTGTTGTATCGTTAGTTTTCATGGAATAAAGTGTGTAGTTTCACAAACAATTTAGTATCGTTACTTTGCATGAACATAAGCATTTAGAGTCTCAAACATTTTGGTATCATTTGTTTTCATCAAGTTAAGCATGTTGTTTCTCAATCACTATTGTATCGATAGTGTTCATGAAGTTAAGCATGTAGTTTCACAACCAGTGTTACATCGTTAGTTTTCATGAAGTTAAGCAGGTAGTTACACAAACAGTTTTGTATCATTAGTTTTCATGGAGTTAAGCGCGGAGATTCACAACAATGTTGTATCGTTAGTTTTCATGAAATTAAGCATGTAGTTTCTCACACAGTGTTGTATTAGTAGTTTTCATGAAGTTATGGAAGTAGTTTCACAACCAAAGTTATATCGTTAGTTTTCATGAAATTAAGCATGTACTTTCTCACACAGTGTTGTATTGGTAGTTTTCATGAAGTTAAGCAAGTAGTTACACAAACAGTGTTGTATCGTTAGTTTTCATGGTGTTAAGCACGCAGTTTCACAAACAATGTAGTATCGTTAGTTTTCATGAACATAAGCATGTAGAGTCTCAAACAGTTTGGTATCGTTAGTTTTCATCAAGTTAAGCATGTTGATTCTCAAACACAACTGTATCGATAGTTTTCATGAAGTTAAGCAAGTAGTTTCACAAACAAAGTTGTATCGTTAGTTTTCATGAACATAAGCATGTAGAGTCTCAAACAGTTTGGTATCGTTAGTTTTAATCTAGTTAAGCAAGTTGTTACACAAACAGTGTTGTATCGTTAGTTTTCATGGAGTTAAGCAAGTAGTTTCAGAAACAAAATTGTATCATTAGTTTTCATGAACATAAGCATGTAGAGTCTCAAACAGTTTGGTATCGTTAGTTTTCATCAAGTTAAGCATGTTGTTTCTCAAACAGTATTGTATTGATAGTTTTCATGACGTTAAGCAAGTAGTTTCACAACCAGTTTTATATCGTTAGTTTTCATGAAATTAAGCATGTAGTTGCTCACACAGTGTTGTTTTGGTAGTTTTCATGAAGTTAAGCAAGTAGTTACACAAACAGTGTTGTATCGTTAGTTTTCATGGAGTTAAGTTCGCAGTTTCACAAACAATGTAGTATCGTTAGTTTTCATGAACATAAGCATGTAGAGTCTCAAACAGTTTGGTATCGTTAGTTTTCATCAAGTTAAGCACGTTGTTTCTCAAACACAATTGTATCGATAGTTTTCATGAAGTTAAGCAAGTAGTTTCACAAACAAAGTTGTACCGTTAGTTTTCATGAACATAAGCATGTAGAGTCTCAGTTTGCTATCGTTAGTTTTCATCAAGTTAAGCATGTTGTTTCTCAAACAGTATATGTATCGATAATTTTCATGAAGTTAAGCAATTAGTTTCACAACCAGTGTTATATCGTTAGTTTTCATGAAATTAGGCATGTAGTTTCTCCCACAGTGTTGTATTGGTACTTTTCATGAAGTTAAGCAAGTAGTTACACAAACAGTGTTGTATCGTTAGTTTTCATGGAGTTAAGCAAGTAGTTTCACAAACAAAGTGGTATCGTTAGTTTTCATGAACATAAGCATTTAGAGTCTCAAACAGTATGGTATCGTTAATTTTCATCAAGTTAAGCATGTTGTTTTTCAAACAGTATTGTATCGATATTGTTCATGAAGTTAACCAAGTAGTTTCACAACCAGTGTTATATCGTTAGTTTTCTTGAAATTAAGCATGTAGTTTCTCACACAGTGTTGTATTGGTAGTTTTCATGAAGTTATGCAAGTAGTTACACAAACAGTGTTGTATCGTTAGTTTTCATGGAGTTAAGCGTGTAGTTTCACAAACAATTTAGCATCGTTACTTTGCATGAACATAAGCATTTAGAGTCTCAAACATTTTGGTATCATTAGTTTTCATCAAGTTAAGAATGTTGTTTCTCAATCACTATTGTATCGATAGTGTTCATGAAGTTAAGCATGTAGTTTCACAACCAGTGTTACATCGTTAGTTTTCATGAAGTTAAGCAGGTAGTTACACAAACAGTTTTGTATCATTAGTTTTCATGGAGTTAAGCGCGGAGATTCACAACAATGTTGTATCGTTAGTTTTCATGAAATTAAGCATGTAGTTTCTCACACAGTGTTGTATTAGTAGTTTTCATGAAGTTATGGAAGTAGTTTCACAACGAATGTTATATCGTTAGTGTTCATGAAATTAAGCATGTACTTTCTCACACAGTGTTGTATTGGTAGTTTTCATGAAGTTAAGCAAGTAGTTACACAAACAGTGTTGTATCGTTAGTTTTCATGGTGTTAAGCACGCAGTTTCACAAACAATGTAGTATCGTTAGTTTTCATGAACATAAGCATGTAGAGTCTCAAACAGTTTGGTATCGTTAGATTTCATCAAGTTAAGCATGTTGATTCTCAAACACAACTGTATCGATAGTTTTCATGAAGTTAAGCAAGTAGTTTCACAAACAAAGTTGTATCGTTAGTTTTCATGAACATAAGCATGTAGAGTCTCAAACAGTTTGGTATCGTTAGTTTTAATCTAGTTAAGCAAGTTGTTACACAAACAGTGTTGTATCGTTAGTTTTCATGGAGTTAAGCAAGTAGTTTCAGAAACAAAATTGTATCATTAGTTTTCATGAACATAAGCATGTAAAGTCTCTAACAGTTTGGTATCGTTATTTTTCATCAAGTTAAGCATGTTGTTTCTCAAACAGTATTGTATTGATAGTTTTCATGACGTTAAGCAAGTAGTTTCACAACCAGTTTTATATCGTTAGTTTTCATGAAATTAAGCATGTAGTTGCTCACACAGTGTTGTTTTGGTAGTTTTCATGAAGTTAAGCAAGTAGTTACACAAACAGTGTTGTATCGTTAGTTTTCATGGAGTTAAGATCGCAGTTTCACAAACAATGTATGTATCGTTAGTTTTCATGAACATAAGCATGTAGAGTCTCAAACAGTTTGGTATCGTTAGTTTTCATCAAGTTAAGCACGTTGTTTGTCAAACACAATTGTATCGATAGTTTTCATGAAGTTAAGCAAGTAGTTTCACAAACAAAGTTGTATCGATAGTTTTCATGAAGTTAAGCAAGTAGTTTCACAAACAAAGTTGTATCGTTAGTTTTCATGAACATAAGCATGTAGAGTCTCAACAGTTTGCTATCGATAGTTTTCATCAAGTTAAGCATGTTGTTTCTCAAACAGCATATGTATCGATAATTTTCATGAAGTTAAGCAATTAGTTTCACAACCAGTGTTATATCGTTAGTTTTCATGAAATTAGGCATGTAGTTTCTCCCACAGTGTTGTATTGGTACTTTTCATGAAGTTAAGCAAGTAGTTACACAACCAGTGTTGTATCGTTAGTTTTCATGGAGTTAAACACGCAGTTTCACAAACAATGTAGTATCGTTAGTTTTCATGAACATAAGCATTTAGAGACTCAAACAGTTTGGTATCTTTAGTATTCATCATGTTAAGCACGTTGTGTCTCAATCACATTTGTATCGATAGTTTTCATGAAGTTAAGCAAGTAGTTTCACAAGCAAAGTTGTATCGTTAGTTTTCATGAACATAAGCATGTAGAGTCTCAAACAGTTTGCTATCGTTAGTTTTCTTCAAGGTAAGCATGTTGTGTCTCAAACAGTATTGTATCGATAATTTTCATGAAGTTAAGCAATGTAGATTCACAACCAGTGTTATATCGTTAGTTTTCATGAAATTAAGCATGTAGTTTCTCACACAGTGTTGTATTGGTAGTTTTCATGAAGTTACGCAAGTAGTTACACAAACAGTGTTGTATTGTTAGTTTTCATGGAGTTAAGCGCGCAGTTTCACAAACAATGTAGTATCGTTAGTTTTCATGAACATAAGCATGTAGAGTCTCAAACAGTTTGGTATCGTTGGTTTTAATCAAGTTAGGCAAGTTGTTACACAAACAGTGTTGTATCGTTATTTTTCATGGAGTTAAGCAAGTAGATTCACAAACAAAGTTGTATCGTTAGTTTTCATGAACATATGCATGTAGAGTCTCAAGCAGTTTGGTATCTTTAGATTTCATCAAGTTATGCATGTTGTTTCTCAAACCGTATTGTATCGATAATTTTCATGAAGTTAAGCAAGTAGTTTCACAACCAGTGTTATATCGTTAGTTTTCATGAAATTAAGCCTGTAGTTTCTCACACAGTGTTGTAATGGTAATTTTCATGAAGTTAAGCAAGTAGTTACACAAACAGTGTTGTATCGTTAATTTTTAAGGAGTTAAGTGCGCTGTTTCATAAACAATGTTGTATCGTTAGTTTTCATGAACATAAGCATGTAGAGTCTCCAACAGTTTGGTATCGTTAGTTTTCATCAATTTAAGCATGTTGTTTCTCAAACAGTATTGTATCGATAGTTTTCATGACGTTAAGCAAGTAGTTTCACAACCAGTGTTATATGGTTAGTTTTCATGAAATTAAGCATGTGGTTTTCACACAGTGTTGTATTATTAGTTTTCATGAAGTTAAGCAAGTAGTTTCACAACCAGTATTATATCGTTAGTTTTCATGAAATTAAGCATGTAGTTTCTCAAACAGTGTTGTTTTGGTAGTTTTCATGAAATTAAGCAAGTAGTTACACAAGCAGTGTTGTATCGTTAGTTTTCATGGAGTTAAGCTCGCAGTTTCACAAACAATGTAGTATCGTTAGTATTCATGAACATAAGCATGTAGAGTCTCAAACAGTTTGGTATTGTTAGTTTTCATCAAGTTAAGCACGTTGTTTCTCAAACACAATTGTATCGATAGTGTTCATGAAGTTAAGCATGTAGTTTCATAACCAGTGTTATATCGTTAGTTTTCATGAAGTTAAGCAGGTAGTTACACAAACAGTGTTGTATCATTAGTTTTCATGGAGTTAAGCGCGGAGCTTCACAACAATGTTGTATCGTTAGTTTTCACGAACATAAGCATGTAGAGTCTCAAACAGTTTGGTATCATTAGTTTTCATAAAGTTAAGCATGTAGTTTCTTACACAGTGTTGTATTGGTAGTTTTCATGAAGTTAAGCAAGTAGTTTCACAACCAGTGTTATATCGTTAGTTTTCATGAAGTTAAGCAGGTAGTTACACACACAGTGTTGTATCATTAGTTTTCAAGGTGTTAAATGCGGAGTTTCACAACAATGTTGTATCATTAGTTTTCATGAACATAAGCATGTAGAGTCTCAAACAGTTTGGTATCGTTAGTTTTCATCAAGTTAAGCACGTTGTTTCTCAAACACAATTGTATCGATAGTTTTCATGAAGTTAAGCAAGTAGTTTCACAACCAGTGTTATATCGTTAGTTTTCATGAAATTAAGCATGTAGTTTCTCACACAGTGATGTATTGGTAGTTTTCATGAAGTTAAGCAAGTAGTAACACAAACAGTGTTGTATCGTTAGTTTTCATGGAGTTAAGCACGCAGTTTCACAAACAATGTAGTATCGTTAGTTTTCATGAACATAAGCATTTAGAGTCTCAAACAGTTTGGTATCATTTGTTTTCATCAAGATAAGCATGTTGTTTCTCAAACACTATTGTATCGATAGTGTTCATGAAGTTAAGCATGTAGTTTCACAACCAGTGTTATATCGTTAGTTTTCATGAATTTAAGCAGGTGGTTACAGAAGCAGTGTTGTATCATTAGTTTTCATGGAGTTAAGCACGGAGCTTCACAACAATGTTGTATCGTTACTTTCATGAACATAAGCATGTAGAGTCTCAAACAGTTTGGTACCGTTAGTTTTCATCAAGTTAAGCACGTTGTTTCTCAAACACAATTGTATCGATAGTGTTCATGAAGTTAAGCATGTAGTTTCACAACCAGTGTTATATCGTTAGTTTTCATGAAGTTAAGCAGGTAGTTACACACACAGTGTTGTATCATTAGTTTTCAAGGTGTTAAACGCGGAGATCCACAACAATGTTGTATCATTAGTTTTCATGAACATAAGCATGTAGAGTCTCAAACAGTTTGGTATCGTTAGTTTTCATCAAGTTAAGCACGTTGTTTCTCAAACACAATTGTATCGATAGTTTTCATGAAGTTAAGCAAGTAGTTTCACAACCAGTGTTATATCGTTAGTTTTCATGAAATTAAGCATGTAGTTTCTCACACAGTGTTGTATTGGTAGTTTTCATGAAGTTAAGCAAGTAGTTACACAAACAGTGTTGTATCGTTAGTTTTCATGGAGTTAAGCGTGCAGTTTCACAAACAATGTAGTATCGTTAGTTTTCATGAACATAAGCATTTAGAGTCTCAAACAGTTTGGTATCATTTGTTTTCATCAATTTAAGCATGTTGTTTCTCAAACACTATTGTATCGATAGTGTTCATGAAGTTAAGCATGTACATTCACAATCAGTGTTATATCGTTAGTTTTCATGAACTTAAGCAGGTAGTTACACAAACAGTGTTGTATCATTAGTTTTCATGGAGTTAAGCGCGGAGCTTCACAACAATGTTGTATCGTTAGTTTTCATGAACATAAGCATGTAGAGTCTCAAGCAGTTTGGTATCGTTAATTTTTATCAAGTTAAGCATGTTTTTTCTCAAACAGTATTGTATCGATAGTTTTCATGAAGTTAAGCTAGTAGTTACACAACCAGATTTATATCGTTAGTTTTCATGAAATTAAGAATGTAGTTTCTCACACAGTGTTGTATTGGTAGTTTTCATGAAGTTAAGCAAGTAGTTACACAAACAGTGTTGTATCGTTAGTTTTCATGGAGTTAAGCCCTCAGTTTCACAAACAATGTAGTATCGTCAGTTTTCATGAACATAAGCATTTAGAGTCTCAAACAGTTTGGTATCATTTGTTTTCATCAAGTTAAGCATGTTGTTTTTCACACACTATTGTATCGATAGTTTTCATGAAGTTAAGCATGTAGTTTCACAACCAGTGTTATATCGTTAGTTTTCATGAAGTTAAGCATGTAGTTGCTCCCACAGTGTTGTATTGGTAGTTTTACAGTTAACAAAGCAATACGTGTAACTGGAACTAAGTAC
>NW_024432465.1:0-11064 GCF_017639785.1 Mesocricetus auratus
GTTGAAAATTTTTGTTATACATTTCCCACCATTAAATATCAGCAACCATATTGATAGATTTTAATTTTTTAATGTAAATAGGAAACAATTGTTTTTTTATATTGCAGTCTCTGTTCACTCCTGTACCCATCTTGACATTCTCCTGTCATCTACACCTTAACAACCAATCCACTCCTTAGAATGAATGAGGCCTCCAATTGGGTATCTTCAAGTCTTTCATGTTAATTTTGGCAGAATCCAGAACTTCCCTGCTGTGTATATGCCAAGAATGTATCCCTCTATATTTTTGGAGGCTATCTGTCCAGCCTGGCCTCGAACTCACAGAGATCCACCTGCCTCTGCCTCCCGACTGCTGGGATTAAAGGCATGTAGCACCACCACCCGGCCTTAATTTGTGTTTTAATACTAGTTTTTGTTGTGTGAATTTTTATAACATTTGCATCCCAGAATACTCCTTTCTGATCTGCTTTCTATTTTCTATTGAATTAAGTGTGACTTTACCACTCACTCTCTCTGTCCCTTACTACACACACAATAAAACACAACACACACACACATAGTTTTAAAACTGCAATTCCTTGCACAAATATGTATTCACAAATTGATGTCAGAAAATGTAAAAATAAATTATTCCCAGGCAAAGAGATCTTTTTTGTCCTTTCTTCCTAGATACTTTTTTTCTATCCCTTTGCTAACCTACCCACTTATCATCCATTTGAACTCATTATTCTCTAATATTCATTATATTTCTGTCTGGATATGCAGGAAACTAAGAAACCAGACACAAGTTAGCCTGCATTATGTTGGTAAAGTGAGGAAATAGGATGTGTTCATGTCACAGATCAAAATTTATACACCAGCAAAATCTAAAGAAAGAATAGGTGGTTATGGTATGCAAAGTCTTCTGAGTTGCTTGTGGAGTAACAATCTGTTGAGCAACAAATGCATTCCAAGAAATAAAGGGGATAATTATCTGTCCTGCATGCATTTGGCGATGAATTTAAAAGAGCACAGTAGATACTATGTTTTGGTTTCTCCATCAACATTAATTAAGTTTTCGTTCTTTTGTGTTTTTCAAATGTCCTCCTTATGGAGAGATAAAGTAGAAATTCAAGGACCATTTATAATGAGATAATGATTCTGTGCCAAAAATTCATTTTATGAGCAAGAAATCTTTGGAGAACGTAGGCATTGTATGAAGATTATACATTTGCTTTAGCGGGTGGATATGGATCAGAGGGATGTGTTTTCTTTAGAGTAAAATGGGCAGAATCAAAGATCTCCTTATCGTTATAGGATGACACTTAAGTTCAGTGAAACAGAATTCTTTTGTTGTTCCGGTGATAATCTTTGGGGCTGGCACGCCTAGTAAACATACATACAGTAAAAACATTTAATTATTACTTTCCTAAAAACTCCCAATACCGTAGTCACTATTCCCAGGAGATTCTCCTTTGTCAAGTTTGAGAAATACAACCAGACATCCTTTCCAAGTCTTGAAAAGTTACTCCTTGAACCTAGGAGTAAGTATTTGTAGCATGCAGTCTTACAGAAAAACCTATTACAGACAAAGATTATGAAATTCCATGAAATTCTTAGTGAGTATACTCTCACTGCATGGTAGAGAGGAAGACATGAATACACCATCAGTTCTCAGGTCAAGTGAAATTGGCATGGGAGACCACATCACAAATTACCCCCTATAATGTTAGATGTAGAAGAAAGAGTCTTTTATGGTACAAGGATTTACAGTGTCCATAGAAAAAAATCCTCAACATGAGACCAGATTGACATAACATATAGTGCAAGGATCACACAGGAGAGGTACCCACACTTTTCATGTTTGATGATCTGTTCTTGTTCATTATAAGCCATGATATTTGCAACAATAGAGACAAAATGTGATCACTCATTTGAATTTCATATCCTGCTTCTGGGGAGAACTCAAAGTAGATTCACATTAGGGAACTCACGTGTTCTCGTGAAATAGTCACTTTTGATACTAGTTGGTACCAATGGATCAAAAGACATCTCCAAGACACAGAAGGAGTGGCCCTTTTCAAAGTTAAACCACCAAAGTTCTCAAGAGTAAGAAGGTATCTTCTGAAGCAGTAGACAGTTATAAGGAAGAGAATTCCTTTGGGGTAATTAAAAGAACTTCCAAAGTAAAAAATGAAATTTCCTCAGAAATCAGAGACAGCTCTCTTCCCTGGTAAATTGTGGTAAGGAAAATTTGGGAGCATGATTGTTTTTAGTATAATTGCTGTTTTAAATTTTGTGTTTCTGTGCAAATATTTGTTTGTTTGATGAAAAATTTATACCTCCACATACTTCATATTTGACTCCACATACTTCATGAAGGACACAACAAGACGAAATTATATTGGCTTCATGTGAATAGGAAGGCCTGAAGAAGGCAAAGACATAAGAGTGGGGTTTGTATCCAGTCTGGAGATATGTTAAATGAAGTATCTGGAATAATTCAAAGGACCCATTAATCTCCATAAGTGACATTTTATTCGCTTCCCTTGAACATTTGCTTTGTTGCATCCATACTTGTCTGCAATGTGGGAAGAGAAATAAAAAGAGTGATAATTAAATATTGTGTTTCATTTGGAGAAAATAAGTCTATAGAGATGGGTCATCAGTGGGTGGATTGTATGAAGTATAAAAGTTGTATCATATAGGAACATATTGTGAAATAATAAATGTTGCCTGACAACACCATCAATATTCTTTAGGGGCCATATCATGTGCTCAATGTATAGGGTTCAGCTGAAAATCAGTGTTGGGTTTGCATGCATAAATAAAACAACATATTGTAAAATAATAAACGCTACCTGACAACACCATTAATCAAAAACAATCATACATACATCATCATGACAGAGTGCTCACACTTTTTAGTACAGTGTGGTCTCACCTTTATCTAACCACTGGCCAGAAGAAGATCGAAAATCTCTGAGTGTCTTGTCCTAGGTATCCATTTTTAGGACAGGCAAGCTTATGAAATGAAGGACACGAAGCCAGTGAAGATATAATTAAGAGATAGAGACATCTTCCTACAAAATTAAGCAGCAGAATTTACCAGCATCAGCTATGAGGTTCTGGCTTTTTACTTAGAGTTGGGAGACAATGGTTATAGAATTTGACTCGGTCAAATGATTGCCACTGGGACCAGCCATTTGTCATATGTTTCCATGAATGGAAGCCTGGGGAAAGGCCATTGTATGAAAAATATGAAATTGAGACCTTCACTGCTATACTGAACGAAAGATGTTAGAGAAGGAGTCTTGAGTGGCCTGCCAAAGAGAACTGTTAACAGTTAGTGGAACAAGCCCAAGGGGAAAGAATATGGTGAAGTCAACAAATCTGAACATAATTAGACATCTGAAGAGTGTTTTAACATCCGACATGAAGATGTAGATTTTTTATTTTACCCAGCTCTTTTTAAGCCTTGCTTTGTTCCAGTATTACCTCACTAAGCCCTGTTCCCTATATTCTGAAATGGCACTGTATATTCTGTGTCCTTATTTGTTGATAGCATGTGATCTGTTTTTTAATTATTACAGGTGATTACAGAAAAGAGATTGTATGAAACGAAGAAGAGATTAGTATTTTGGATTTTTAAACATGATTGAGTGTGTGAAAAAATATGGGGACCTTTAAAGTTAGGCTTAGTGTATTGTGACTTATGATATTGGTGAAAGGTTGTTGGGGACAAGGTGTAGATTGTTGTAGTGTGAAAGTTTTTGTTCCCCATAATAGATTTTTTGAACTGTAATTTTTCCATTTTCTCTATTTTTATTCTATTTTACATTCCAAACTTAGTTCTGCCTCCAACTCCACCTACCAGCCTTATAACTCTTCTTACCCTCCAACTCTCCCATAGTCAACATGCAGTCCACTACTCCTCACTGTTGAGGGATCCCATGAGGAGTTAACATAATCAGGCTCATTAGATTTGGGAAGGGTGTGGTTCCACTCCCATTTGTTAAGAATGATCATGGCAAACCACCATAGAAAATGATCTCCAATAAGCTAGTTCTTGTAACAGGGTTATATCTTTCTCCTGTTGCCACTGAGCATGACATCTCCCACTAAGGACTAGCCTCCAACATGATGGCTAATATATCAGGTTTGTATCATCATCCTGCTGTCAAGGGCCCCTCTCATAGTTCAAGCTTCATAATTGTCTCCAACAAATGGATGGCATTAAAAACATACAGGTGGATCTATTGAATTGAATCTAAGACCCTGATATCAATTCTTACCACTAGTAACACCAGATTTTGACAAAGAAGCAAAAATGTTACAATAGAAAAAGGAAAACTTCTTTAATTGTGCTGCCATAACTGGAGGTTAACATGAAAAACACTGCAAATAGACCATATCTGTCTCAGCATCCAGTTAATACCATTCTTGGGCATTTATCAAAAGAGAGTCAATCATCCTACATGTACTTTTGTGTAAATGTATTCATAGTGGCATTATACATAATAGATAGTGCATGGAACCAACCTGATTCCTCTCAACCAAAGAATGGAAAAGAAAATTGTGGCACTTTTCCCCAGTGGAGTACTCCTCTCTGGTAACTAAATGGTGTCCTTAGAAAATTTTCAGGCAAATGGATTGAACTAGGAAAAACAGCCTAAGTGAGGTAAAACAGACAAAAAATTGCAACATTCTATTTTGTCACTTTTAAATCGATATTAGCTGTAGAGCAAAGGACAACCAGACTAGTGTCCATAGATCCTGAGAAGCTAGATAACAACTAGGAACCTGAGATGGAAACATTGATCTCCATGGGATGAGAATTTAGGTAATATCTTCAGTGCAATCTTAGAGTGTGGTGGATGGTAAGTGTGGGATTGGGAATGAAAAGAGGAGGGAATGAGATGGACTAGGCAGGGAGGGATGCAGTAGCAGAGCAATGAAAAGGATATCTTTTTTGCTTTGGAAACAGGGTTTCTCTGTATTTCTTTGGTGCCTGTTCTGGAACTTGCTCTGTAAAACATGCTGGCTTCAATCTCACACATATCCACCTGATTCTGCCTCCCAAGTGCTGGGATTAAAGATGCCCTGCAAAAAAGATACCTTAATGAAGAAAGCCACTATGGGCTTCTGGAGAAACTGGTGTTTTGATTATTACATTGTGAGTGTAAATTTTTTGGCACACTGTATTTCATTCTGTAGGATACTTGTACTTACATAGACATGTCGTTCTTTAGGTTTGGAAAGTTTTCTTCTACGATTTTTAATGTGTTTTCTGCAACATTGATCTGGGCTTCTTTGCTATCTTCTCTACCTGTTATTGTAGGTCTTGTCCTGGTGTCCCATATTTCATGTATATTTTGTATTAATGATATGTTGGACATAAGATTTTCTTTGGTTAATGAATCTGATTACTCTAGCTTATTTTCATAGCCTGAGGTTCTCTCTTCCATCTCTTTTATTCTGTTGGTTATGCGTCCATCTACAGTTCCTGATCATTTACCTACTTGGCTTTTGTTTTCATTACTTTCTCTAGTTCAGTTTTCAGGTTTTGAACTGTTTTAATTGTTTCCTTCCTCTCTGTGAATGTTGGTTGTTCTTGTGTTTCCTCATATTCTATATGAAATTTGTTGATTTCTTGCATTTATGGTTTGTTTTTTTATTTCTTTATGGGATTTTCTCATTTCCTCTTTGAGGGCCTCTATTATTTTCATGACACTGTATTTAAGGTCATTCTGTGCTGCATCATCTGGGTTGGAATGTTCAGGTCTTGCTTGGTTTAGTGTTATATTAGACTTTCTGTTGTTGAATTTGTTCTCATTGTTTGTCTTTCCATCCCTTCTACCAAAGGGTATGGGTGGTGTCTGTCAATCACCTGTTAGTTATGGGTTCAAGGGTCTCTCCTCTCTGCTTTCGTGCAGGGTGAAGTGCAAGACAGGGATGGTGTCTATGCTGTATGTTGTGTTCTCCCGCCACGGCCCTCTCAGGTATTTTGTGGCAGGAACGTTCTGGTGCTACAGGTAATGGGATTCAAAATGTGAACGGTGGGATTGAGGATCCCCAAGCACTCACATCCAAACTCCTCTGGGGGCATTGCTAGTGGGAACGGTCTGGCAGCTGCATGTCAACGATGGAAAGGAGGGTTGGAGGGCCCCAGGGAATTCTTCTTTCTACTAGAAACTAGAGGTAAAAGACAGGAAACAGTCTGAATGATACCTTATACCAGTTAAATAGTAATCATTTAATATGTCAAGAACTTACTGCCTTGTGGCTTACAAAACAATCAGGTATCCTCTAATGGCTAACTCTTTTTTAATCTGGTGCTCTTTCACTGCTCATTTGTGCATGGGAGAGGAGAAGAAGCCTACAAATTTGCTTAAGGCATGGTGTAGGGAGAGATTATATACCTACTGCAGATGATAATCCCTTAGGAAGTGGCCACAGGTACATGGGATCAATCAGAGATTAAAAAGGGACAGGAGTGTGCTCTCAGTCTCTCTTTGGTCCTGACTAAGTTTCAGAGACCATAGAGTGCTTCTCATACATAGCTCTGACTTGCTTGGCCGCTGCTGCTGCCACCACTCAGCTAGCTTAATCCTGAAAACCTGAATCACTCAGGCTCTTAGGCATTCCCAGCAACACGGCTGCCCAGCCTGACTGGCCCATCCAGGTCTGCTGTGACTTCACTGACCAGCTGAAGCTCTCCTTAGCAGCAGCAGCTGTGACCATGTCTGCTCTGTGAGTTTCCCAACTCATTTGCTGCACCCTGGTCATGTCACCGCTTCTGTTGCTGCTCGACCTCCCATTGGTTCCTCTGCCAGTGCAGAACCATGCACATCACTGGAAAGCCTGGTCATAGGGAATGTGTTCCATTTTCTGTCCCTAAGAATTTGCAGCTGTTGTCTAGCCAAAGGTTTCCCTATGTGCACAGGTTTTTTTCCACACCAAACCTGCTTGCTAATTTCTGTACAAGTTACTTAGAATTTTTCAGTTACTGTTTGGAAAAATACCGAGGTTTTGTGGCAGAGCTGTATTTAGCAATACACCTACATCATCTCTGCCCAAGGATAATAACTGCAGGTTAAAATTCTGCAGAGTTCTGTTTGGTGGTATACCTCTGCCGCCTGCTGGCTAAAGATACTAACTGAAGTTAAAATCCTTTCCCCAACCCGAATTAATTGGAAATAAGTTGGCAACCTTAACTTGGTGATATTATTACCCACTTTAACTCATGGCAGATAATCTAAACATGCAGAACATTAAGGATCTCATTGCCAATGTCAACATACTGGGAGAACAACATGACCTGCTCCAAATAAATTTTTGTCTGATGCTAATGATTAGCTTCAATATATATATATATATATATATATATATATATAATATATATATATATATATGAGATGCATTAGTAACAGAGTTCATGATGAGCAAATTGTATAAATGATTGAAAAATTGGAGACAAATTTCAAAATCTTCAAATCCATGGGAGAATTTCTAACAACATAGATCACTTGGGACATAAACATAACAACTTACAAGAAAAAATTGATTCCATATCCAATGCCCTTATGTTAAAAATAGAATCAAATACCAGATGATTTAACTGTGGTAGAATAGGACATCTGAGAAGAAATTTTAGGCAACATTCCTAGAGATAATCCTCCTCCTAGGAATGATTCAAACCGAAGGCCTCAGATTTTGGATTATGTAGGAGATGTGGCAAATGCCAATACTGGACCAATGAATGTAGGTCAATACAGAAAAGCAAGGTAACCCTTTAAAATTGGTAAATTCCTTGGGAGACCTCTCAAAGTCTCCAATTCAAAAATGGGAATTGTTCATTCCAAGTCGCTGTGGTGGCCAATCTCTCCTACGACAATTAGAAGATTCACTCTATATGGTAAATAATATTACCACTCTGGATGATAGATTGGACGGAGAGGATGAACCAGTCATTACTGTGGTAAAGAAAAAAACTTTTATAAATGATCAAAGTCCAAAATTAAATGTACAGATGAATTATGCTGGTGTGTTTGGTGGACACAGGAAAGGATGTTGCTATTATACCTCAAGAATCTTGGTCTAAAAACAACTCTGAGATATCATCCTATCTTTTCAGAATGGCTAAAATTAAAAAAAATCAGCAATGACAGTTTATTCTGGAGAGGATGTAGCAAAAGGGGAACACTCCACTACTGCTGGTGGGAGTGCTAACCCGTACAGCCAATTTGTAAATCATCCTGGAGATTCTTCAGGAAAATGGGAATCAGTCTACCACAAGTCCAAGAAATTCCACTCTTAGGCATATTCCAAAACTATGCACATTCAAAAACAAGGACATCTGTCCCACTGCCTACATAGCAGCATTATTTGTAATATCCAGAACCTGGAATCAACCCAGATGCCCCTCAACTGAAGTGTGGATAGAGAACATGTGGTACATGTACACAATGGAGTACAACTCAGCAGGAAAAAATGGAATCTTAAAATATGCAGGCAAATGGATGCAAATAGAAGAAACCATCCTTAGTGAGGTAACCCTGTCACAAATAGTGAAACATGGTATGTACTCACTTATATGTGGATTTTAGACATGAATCAGGGCAGTGCCAGGCTTACAATTCTACTTCCAGAGAGTATGGGAAACAGAACCTTAATCCAGCCATGGAAGGAAGCAGAGGCAGACACATGTAGCTAATCACTGAACTGAATTCCTCGAATGTAGTTACAGAGACAGAGGACTGATGATCAAAGGAGTTATGACTGGGCTCGTTTAATCCATATAAACAAATGGGAGCTCTTGCACCCCATATGGATGTCTGTGTGGAAATCACGGTACAGACACAGTCTCCTAAATGTGGGTGTCAGCGAAGAGGCCCACGTATTCTATGTGCTTGTGTAATATTTATCCCTGGTGTACAAATGTACTTTTAGTGCCCATCCCACAATGAGGAATGCTCTCTCACTCTGGACTCTTGTGGGAGGGCCTAGGCCCTGCCTTAGATTAAATGACAGACTCTGGAAATCCACCATTGGGATTGGAGTGGAGATTGGGTGGGGGACTGGTGTACGTGGTGAGGAGGGCAGGGGAGGAGAGAAGGAAGAGGGAACAGTGTTAGACATGTGAAACAAGCTTGTTACTAACTTAAATTAAAAAGCAAAAACGATAAGTGTTGTACAAATTATTTAGTGACAGACTATGTAGACACTCATTCTCTAAATCAGATATTGGCCAAAGCTCTGAAATTTAGACTGAAGCTATCAATATTTTCTGATGCAACAGTATTTAATATCAGAATATTGAGTCTGTGGAGAAACAGTTCAAAAACTTTTGTGATAACTGTGGATTAAGAAAATTAAAGACTCAGTGATATCAATCAAATTCTGTGATTCCCATTGTTGCTTACCTTCAGCAAGGTTTTAATCCATTTCTTCACTAGACTGGGGAACCATAGACAGGTGGTTACCTCCAATGAGGGACACACCCAAATTCTTTCTGATGGACACTATAAGCCTGGATACACAATGTCAGTATCACCTTGCAAAATTGTATTCATTGTAAGATACTGAACTTATTGTACCGATGACAACTTGATGTCCAGTACCACTGTCTATAACAGGATGTTGTTCTTACATAGTGAGAAATCTGATAATCTGACTCTTACCTAAGTTCCAATGATTTTTGTATTTTGTATTTAGATCTACTGGGTTGGAAAAAGGGACAAACTAAATGTGTAGAAATACAGATGCTCAGACCTTAGATTAAATAAACTAAGGGTAAAATTGTGGAGCTAAGATGGTCCTCAAGGAAATGAAAACAATACTTATTACCAGAGGATCTTTAAGTGATGAAAATGAGACAATCTTGCAACACCATTGTTTCTCTGGACACTAGCTCTAGCTGGCTGTTCAGACTCTCCGTCTGTTGTTATACCTCCAGTTGGATGATGAGTGCGGTGGTTGGTATTAGCCCTCAAGCAGCCAGTGTAGCGTGATGAACAAAATGTAAACTTGCATTGTGACCAACCATAGAGGATATACAGGTCAATCTGAGCACTTAAAATGTTTCAGAATGCTACTTGCCTGTGATTCAGTGACACACCAGTGGATTTTATCTGAGGCCTGAGATGCCCATGCAGGGGATCTTAGCTCTCACAATTCTGAAGGTAGTTGCATGTCTTACCCACCTGCTTTCTCCTGTCCCCTCAGCACATATTTCACAATAAAAATAAAGAACTTCCTCAGACTTATTTATAGTTGCAGATTCACCATTCAACTTACCTGAAGAGTTCACAAATCTGTGGGTTTAGAAAATAGTAAGCAATTGCCATAGTCCACATGCATGCAGGTCTTTCTTGAGAATCCAAAATATCCTGATATGTCACACCAAGCACATAGTTATAGGTAGGAGGAGTAGGCATACAGGTCCAGAACATGATCTCCAGACACACAAAGATCATGTAACTGACATATCAAGGCACACAGAGAAGGTGTACAGCACTTAAAGTAATCCACTGGAGTTGAAATACAGTGATGACCTGTCTATGAGCTGTCACAATCCACTAGTGCCACCCTCTAGTTGGTCTCACTCTTATCCTGGTCCTCCATTACCCAATGTTTACTGTAAGATTTAAAACCAATAGCTCCTAGGAGAACAGCTTTGCCTTGCCAGTTCCTGGCTTCTGGGAGAGACAAATTACTAGACTGGAATTCTTGACTTCCAGAAGACCTGTCAGGCAGGAAAGTCCAAATTATTCCCAGAAGCCCCAATTCCTGAGCTCCGTTTCTGAAAGTAAAAGCTAAACACAACTTTCACCAGGGGGCACCCCATCTTCAGCCCAGGACTTGCTGTACATCCTTTAAAATATTTTCTTCTTTGACTGTCTTAAACTGAGGCTGAATATCAGTCTTCTTCTGGCTCTCTCTGCTCTGTCTCACCTCCAAATGCAATTGATGTTGCTACAACACATGGGACCTCCTTGGTCATAAGGCCATAATGGAATATCAGGGAAGAACCTGCTGATGTCATGTGGAATGAACATGGCTTACCTGCTTGCCAGCTTTCTT
>NW_024432466.1:0-53389 GCF_017639785.1 Mesocricetus auratus
CAGTCTTTCCTAGTAACAGTGGGGGACAGCCTTTCCCAGGACAATTAGTAGATCCACTGCCTAATGTAAATAATATGTCACTGGATGATATATTAGCTACAGAGGATGAACCAAATGTAATTGGAGGAAAGAAAAAAATGTATATTTTGGCAAACTTTTGTACGGGATCACAGACCCAAATTACCAGTAAAAATGAATAATAAGATATTTTCTGGAGTCCTGGACAGTGGTGCAATTGTCAAAATAATAACTCAGAAAAATTGGCCTCCAAGTTGGTCTTTAAAAAAATGTTCAACTTTTAGGAATCGGGACCCTGTTTCATGTGAAACAAAGTACAAGATGCATAGAATGTATTGGACCAGAAGGACAGAGAGGAAGTTTGAGGCGATATGTCACATATATTGCTATGAATCTCTAGGGTCGTGATTTATTACAGCAATGGAAAACCCAAATTAACATTCCTCCTGTATCACGTATGAATCATAGACAAGCTCTTGATGGTAGAAAAATATTGTATGGCATTACAGAAAACAGATGCCAAACATACAGGCTGTACAGAAACAGGATGCTAGTGTCAAACCTACAGAGCAACCAAAAGCTCTACCCTTAAAATGGCTAACAGATGAACCTGTCTGGGTAGTTCAATGGTCTAGGATCTCTGAGAAGTTAGAGGCTTTGGAGAAGTTAGTTCAGAAACAGCTAGATGCTGGAAATATTGAAGAATCAACTAGTGTATGGAATTCAACTGTTTTTGTTATCAAAAAGAAGGCTGAGAAATGGAGAATGGTTACTGATCTCAGAGCTATGAACAAGGTGAGCACTGTGAGCACTCTACAACCTGGGATGCCACTACATTCTCTACTACCTAAAGATTGACTAATTATACTTATAGATTTAAAAGATTGCTTCTTAACTATACCATTACAAGAAAAAGACAGAGAAAAGTTCGCCTTCACTGTACCTACCTATAATAATTTCCAACCAGTACAAAGACTTCAGTGAAAGGTGTTGCCACAAGGAATGTTACATAGCTCAACTTTGTGCCAGTATTTTGTGCATAAACCTCTGAAACTAATTCGTAAACCAATTCCACAATCATTAATATATCATTATATGGATGACATATTACTGTCTGATTCAAATAAAGGTACTTTGGAAAAGATGTTTGAAGCAGTAAAGGAAACTTTGCCTCGCTGGGGATTACAAAAAGCCCCAGAAAAAAATACAAAGAGGAGGTTCTATAAATTATTTAGGGTATAAAATAGACTCACAGAAAATTAGACCGGAGAAAGTACAGATCAGAAGAGATTGTTACCAGACTCTTAATAATCTTCAAAAACTACTAGGAGAAATCTCTCAACTACAGACAATAAGTGGAGTAGAAGGACATGATTTAAGATACCTGAAAATGAAATTAAAGGGAGATAAGGACTTAAATAGTCCACGATTACTATCGGCTGAGGCTGAAAAGGAATTAGAATGGGTAGAAAAGTAAATATTAGAAGCACATGTGGACCGTGTAGATCCAAAACTGGACTGCATTCTGGTTATTTTACCATCTAGAGAATACCCCTCTGGAATATTAATGCAGATGGGTGACATAATACTCGAATGGGTATTTCTGCTGCATAAACAGAATAAAAAACTGAAAATGTATATAGAAATGATCTCTGATTTGATACTAAATGGTAAGTTAATTTTTTGTCAATTGACTGGAAGAGACTCAGCAGAAATTATTGTACCTTTAACGAATGAGGAAATTTCCTCCTTATGTAAGTTTAATGAATATAGGCAGAGGGCTTGCAGTGACTTTTGGGGTATGATCAGTAAAAATTATCCCAAAACAGAGATAATCAAATTAATAAAGAAGACAATTTGAATTCTTCTGCTTATTGTAAGAATAATGCTTATTTCTGGAGTTCTTACCTTCTACATTGATGCAAACACATCAGGTAAGGCAGGTTATAAATCAGGAAATGTAAGTAAAGTAGTTCAAACCCCTTACAACTCTGTACAAAAGGCAGAATTATACGCCATTCTCAAGGTACTGAAAGAATTTACAGAGCCTCTCATTATAGTTAGAGTCTCAATATGCAGAAAGAGTCGTTTTACACATCGAGACTGCACAATTTATTCCTAATGATACAGAATTAACCTCATTGTTTTTACAATTACAGAAAACAATCAGAAATAGAACTCATCATATATATATATATATATATATATATATATATATATATATCATATCAGATCCCATACAGGTCTGCTAGGCACAAGGCAATGATGAGATTGATCATTTACTAGTAGGAACTGTGTTGGAAGCTTCAGAATTTCATAAGAAACACCATGTCAAAAGCAAAGGTTTAAAGAAGGATTTTTCTATCAACTGGAAATAAGCCAAGGAAATAGTAAGAAATTCCCCCACTTGCTCATTCTATAATCAAACTCCTTTACCAGCAGGCAGTAATCCCAAAGGTATTCTCAGGATTGAAATTTGGCAGATGTATGTTTTACATTTTCCAGATTTGGCAGTTTGAAATTGTACACCTTACCATAAACATGTTCTCAGGCTTCCAATGGGCTACTGCCTTCAGCTCTGAAAAGGCTGATTATGTGATCACACACCTCTTAGAGGTGATGACTGTTATGGGTATACCTGCACAAATAAAAACTGACAATGCTCCAGCATATGTCTCCAGAAAATTGGAACTGTTTTTCAACTATTATAATAAAAGCAAGTAACTGGTATACCTCGCAATCCTATAGGACAAGCAGTGGTTGAGAGATCTAACCGCACCTTAAAAGAAATGCTTCATAAACAGCCACTGGGGACAAAGACCCACAAACACAGATTACATAATACTTTACTAACACTGAACTTTCTTAATGCTAATGAAAAAGGACAAGCCGTTGCAGAAAGACACTGGACTACAAGTAAAACGTCTAAGATGAACCAACCAGTGCATTTTAAGGATGTTACGACCTCAGTCTGGAAACCAGGATATGTTTTAAGCTGGGGAAGAGGTTTTGCCTCTTCCATCAAAATTAATCAAGATTTGATCCAAACAGAAGAAACCTGAGGAGGAGGAAAGATGACAGATAATCTACAAAGTCATATTCTACTATGTGTAAGGAGACCTCATAAAAGGAAAGAGAAATGTTTTGTTTTTGTCTTTACAGGAAAGATCAGCTCCAAACAGCAAAAAAAAGTACTGGATGTATGGATACCTAAAGAAGAAAGGATAGCTACCCAGAGGATCATCAAACATACTATAATTCAACATGTGGTATCAATGTCTGATTCTCTCTATCTTGTTATTATAATTTCCATTTCTCTTTGCTTCTTAATATGTTTTAGTCCCAATTCATTTAACTGAAGCTAGCTTTGGAGTTGGATTGGCTCTTCTACTCTAAATCCAAGCATATTGTTAAAATAAAATTCAGAATTTCTGTATTATATCAAAGGGCCATTGATGTAAGACGCAAGAAAACAAAATTAGGGACTGTCATCTGTGTATACGCGGTTCTGTTTCTGAAAGTCTAATCTCCTTCATGTTTACTATCTTCCTTAGGGTTGCCTCTCCCAGTATGCATACATATAAAAGTTGAAAATTTCTTTGTTAACACTAATGTTGAGTTTTCCAGAGAACAAGGAATTTCATGACAGCAATCTTCAAATACTTCAGAAAGAAAATGGCACACCACTTCATCAACTCCACCTGATTCAACTTGATACATCTGAACTGCCCCACATCATCGACTCCACCTGACCAGTCCCAATCTGAAACCAGTTTGGAACTACATCACTCACACAACTCCAGGATAAGGAACTGATACAGTGCATCTTCTACAATCTGACCAGGGCTTCAGATAAGAGCTTCAATCAAAATTAGAACTCCAATCAAGAAATTCAATCAAGAATCTTCTGTGAAACAGAGATGAATTAACCTACTTAAGACTCTTGATACACTAACATTTTCTTCCCACAGGTCCCCATGAGATTGTCATCATCCCATTTCAGCAGGAAGTAATTTTGAGAGTTCCATGCCCCCTTTCCATACTGCTGATATTGCAGAATAGTTTACACCTGTTAATGTTAGTTTTCAATTATTTTAGGGTATGGTTTGGAAAGAGGTGTTCAGATTTGGGTACCCCCTTTCAGATAAGTTTAGAATTTAGATGGGATAGATATGTTTAGCTTAGGAAGTAGATTATAACTTACTTATCACCTTCTAGGTATATATGTTGTATATGTTTGAGTTTTGAATCAAGTTTAAATTTTCTATTTAGACTAGAAGGGGAATTGTAGGGGCTAGCCCACAAAACTAGCCACCCAAAAGGGCAGGGATATGAAGATTAGCACAGGTGGGCTATTTAAGGAGAAGAAAAGAACTCTCTCTCTCTCTCTCTCTGTCTGTCTGTCTCTCTCCCTCTGGAAGCCTGCCATGCTTCTGACCTTTCAGCTTGTGTGTAATTTCTTTCTCTGGTAAATAAATATATTATATTCCATATTGCGTTGATCTCCCTTGTCATATAACTTTAGTTTGCTTTTCAAAAATCAGGTGTTTGTAGGCGTGTGGTTAAAATCAGGGTTTTCGATTTGATTCCATTGGTCTACCTGTCTGTTTTTGTGCCAATATCAAGCTACTTTCAGGATTATTGCTCTATAATAAAGCTTGAAGTCAAGAATGGAGATGCCTGACATTATTGTACAGGGTTCTTTTGGCTATCCTGGGTTTATTGCTTTTCCGTATAAAGTTCAGTATTGTTCTTTCAAGATTTGTGAAGAATAGTGTTGGAATTTTGATGGGAATTGCTTTGAATCTGTAGACTACTTTTGACAAGATTGTCATTTTTACTATGTTGATCCTACCGAACCAAGAGCATGGGAGATCATTCCATTTACTTGTATCTTCTTTAATTTCTTTCCTTAAAGACTCAAAGTTCTTGCTATACAGGTCTTTCAATTGTTTGGTTAGAATTACCCCATGATATTTTATGTTGTTTATGGCTATTATAAAGGGCAATGCTTCTCTGATTTCTTTCTCAGACCATTTATCTTCTATATATACTAGGGCTACTGATTTTTCGAGTAAATCTTGTATCCTGCCACTTTGCTGAAGGTGTTTTTTAGCTCTACGAGTTCTCTGGTAGAGTTTTTCAGGTCACTTTTGTAAACTATATTATCATGTGCAAAGAGTGAAAGTTTGACTTCTTCTTTTCCAATTTGTGTCTCCTTGATCTCCTTTCATTGTCTTATTGCTCTATCTAGAACTTCAAGTACAATATTGAAGAGTTATGGAGAGTGGACTTATTCCTGATTTAAAGAAATCTCATTGGGTTTCTTTCTATTTTGCTTGAGGTTGGCTGTTGGTTTGCTGTATATTGCTTTTCTAATGTTCATCTATGTTCCAGTTATTCCTGATCTCTCCAAGACCTTTATCATGAAGGGGTGTTAGATTTTTGTCAAAGACTTTTTCAGCATCTTGTGAGATGCTCATGTGGTTTTGCTTTTTCTGTGTGCTTATACGGTGAACTATATTGAAGGATTTTTGTATATTGAACAATCCCTGCATCCTTGGGATGAAGCCTACTTGATCATGGTTGATGATTTTTTCTGATGTGTCCTTTGATACAGTTTGCCAGGATTTTGTTTTGTATGTTTGCATCAATATTGATGAGGGATATTGGTCTGTAGTTCTCTTTCTTAGTTGTGTCTTTGTGTGGTTTGTGTGCCAAGGTAATTGTAGCCTCATCAAAAGAGTTTGGCAGCCGGGCAGTGGTGGCGCACGCCTTTAATCCCAGCACTCAGGAGGCAGAGGCAAGCAGATCTCTGTGAGTTCGAGGCCAGGCTGGACTGACAGCATCCAAAACAATACAGAGAAACCCTGTCTCGTAAAAACCAAAAAAAAGAGTTTGGCAATGTCTCTTCTGCTTCTATTGTTTGGAACATTTTGGAGAGTACTGGTATTAGCTCTTCTTTGAATTTCTGGTAGAATTCTGCACTGAAACCATCTGACCTTGGACATTTTATTGTTTGGGAGACATTTGATTCCTGCTTTGATTTCATTAGGAGTTATCTATCTAATTAAATTGTTTATCTGCTCTTGATTTAATTTTTTTAAGTGATGTCTAACCAGAAAATTGTCCATTTCCTTTACATTTTCCAATTTTGTGGAGTACAGGTTTTCAAAGCATGAACTAGTTTCCTCAATTTCCTTTCTTATGGCCCCCTTTTCATTTCTGATTTCGTTAATTTTCATGCTCTCTCTCTGCCTTTTGTTTAGTTTAGATGAAGTCTTTTCTATCTTGTTGATTTTTTCAAAGAACCAACTCTTTATTACTTTGATTCTTTGTATCATATTCTACTTTATTTATTTCAGCCCTCAATTTAATTATTTTCTGGCAACTACTCCTCTGGGGTGAGTTTGCCTCTTTTTGTTCTATAGCTTTCAGTTGTGCTGTTAATTATTTAGTGTGAGTATTCTCTAGTTTCTTCATGTGGGCACTTAGTGCTATGAATTTCCTCTTAACACTGCTTTCAAAGTGTCCTGTAAGTTTGAGTGTGTTGTGTATTCATTCTCATTGAATTCTAAGAAGTCTTTAATTCCTTTTCTTCAATTCTGCCTTTACCCAGGAATGGTACAATTGAGCATTGTTCAATTTCCATGAGTTTGTAGGGTTTCTGCAATTTGTGTTGTTAGTATTTGAGGCACTGATGTTCAGAATTAAGACTTCATCTTGATGGACTTTTCCTGTGATGAATATGAAATGACCATTTCCTTTGATTGATTTTAGTTTGAAATCTAATTTGTTAGATATTAGTGTCCCGCGCTACCGTCTCGCCAGCAAGAACGACGCAGAACACTCGGATCCTTCTGCAGTAAAGCTTTAATGCATCTTGAGAGATAGATGATCAGCTTCTTAGAGGGAGACCCCAAGCTAAGAAACCCAGCCCCTTATATAAGCCTAGGAGCTCCGAGTGAGATGTGTAGAGCCGGGATTGGTGGTTTGCACATCACCCCAGATGACGTCACGGGAGAGGCACAGTTTAAACGGTTAACTCCAACTGACAGCGACAGTTAACTCCAACTGACAGCGACAGTTAACTCCAACTGACAGCGACAGTTAACTCCAACTGACAGCGACAGTTAACTCCAACTGACAGCGACAGTTAACTCCAACTGACAGCGACAGTTAACTCCAACTGACAGTGGATGTCAGCGCCATCTTCTAACGGCAATAGCGATAGCGAGGGCGGCTCCTCACATCTCCCCTATTCATTTATTTTTGAAGCAATAGGACACCCACAACTTTGGAGTGGAGATAGAGGTCAAATCCCCATGTGCAAATTCGGAACATGTACAAAGCTCCTCTCCAGGGTCTTATCCCCAGAGGAAGTCCTGACCAGTCCGATGTCTTTTTTCTGGGGGAAGGAGATCATGACATAGAACCTTCATGCAAGATGACTTATCTCCCAGGAGAAAGTCGTTATACCGCAGACCTCTCCTGTGCAGTGCTTAGCCTTGCAACTCCTTGGGCTGCTGAAGCCTACCCACTCTATCCCGTGCAATGAGACTAGCCTCGTGGGGTGCAAGAGCTGGGAGGCCAGCGACCTATTGCTTTAACATGGTTAACCAAATGTCAGGGGATGCTCCGTGTTCTAAGGCAGCAAGTGCTTGTGCCACCACCACTTTCTCCTTTTGTTTGGGCTCTGAGCGTACACACCATCCAAAGCATCAACACTATTCCACAGCAGAGAACTAGGCTAAATGATCCTACCCCCACCCATTCCTTAAAATAAGAAAATGCAGATGAAATCCAGGGGGAGAGGTCTTCCATCAGAGAAAGATCCAGATGCGTCGAATTCACTTGCAGGATCGCCATTCTCAACTCACGGAGTGTCTGCTCAAACTCAAAAGTCCAATTCTGTAATAAATGTTGAGACAGAGCTTTTGACAGGTTAGCTGCTCTTGTAAAATTCTCATATTGTACTAAGTGACACAAAGGCCAGGCAACTTTGTTCACATCCCAATTTGGCCATCTGCCACAATATATCCAATTGTTCCTGAACCAAATTAATCTGTTGGTTTACCAACATCAGGCCTCCTTGTATCTGAGAATTGGCAGTGGCCTGTTTATCTAGGACCATGGTCACAGTGGCCTATAGTTCATTAATGGTTTGAGTTGTCTGCACAGTGGCAGAAAGTGCAAGGGCCGAGGCGGTAACCGAAGCAGTAACCGCGGCGGTGGCTATCAGGCCCACAATAATAGCAGAGATCCCAAAAATCTCGCTTTTCCCTAAACAAACTCAAATTACTTGGCGCCTCAACAGGAGCTGGAATAAATCGAGGCATGCGCATTACCAAAGCAAAAGGGTGCTTAATAGCATCCCAGCATAATGCATAAAAACAATTCTAAGCAGAACAATTTATTTCTTTCTGATTCTTACCTAAGGTATCATTACTCACAACCCAAATAAAGGGCAGCTGAATAATTAGTTCTCTTAAAAGGGGTATACTTAACATTGGAGGAGGACCAATCAGATGATCCAGAGCTCTGTCCCTCACTCAGACTGTTGCCTAATGCCCCTTTCCAATCAAAAGTAATCTGTCCCTTCTCACTATCATAGGAGAAAGATCAGTACAGCTTCCATTAATTCAAAAGGATTAGCATTAGATCTTTCTGGATCCATATGAATAAAATTATCCTTTAATGAAGAAATCACAGTAAAGCACAAGCTTCCTACTAATGACAAGGTTCTCTCATCCTGAAAACTCTGTATCTGAGGATCTAAAGGCAAAAAGGCAAGCCCCAACTCTCTATTATTTGTGAAAAATCTAGGGAACACCTGGGCATTCTGCATCACTGGCATCGGTAGGGGGAAGGTAGACATGATGGCCTAACGCACAAGCTTCCTATCAATGACAAGGATCTCATCATCCTGAAAACTCTGTATCTGAGGATCTAAAGGCAAACAGGCTAAGCCTCCAACTCTCTATTAGTTGTGAAAAATCTAGGGAACACCTGGGCATTCTGCATCACTGGCATCGGTAGGGGAAGGTAGACATGATGGCCCACCGTAACTCTCCCATCATACTAGGAACCATCATCCCGAGTAGGAGAGTCTTCATCACCCACTTGGCCTCCATCCTTCTTATTCTGGAGTTGTGAAGGAGCTCTTCGAGTGAGTCTTTCAGGGATCCACAGGGGGTTTTCTTCCTCCTGTGGAAAAACACACACAGCTCCCCTGGATCTTATAAGAATAGGATCCGGGCCTTTCCAGAGATCAGTCAAGACATCTTTCCATTTTACCATTTCTTTTGGCCTATCAGGCTCTAAACTGTGGCGATCAGCCGCAGTGTGGCCTTGGGCATCACAGTTCAAGAAATTAAGGGTAAAAAGTGCCATGGATACAGCAACTCTTGGTACCGAGGGTAGAACATCCTCAATACTCCCTTTTGTTTAATCAGATATGATTTGAGTGTACGATGGGCACGTTCCACAATGCCCTGTCCTTGAGGGTTATAAGGTAGGCCAGTTAGATGGGTAACATCCATTTGCCGACAAAACTGTCGGAATTTTTGAGAGGTATATGCTGGTCCATTGTCTGTTTTTAAAATTCTGGGTTTTCCCCAAGCACTCCAGGCCTCAAGGCAATGTTGAATCACATATGAGGCCTTTTCCCCTGTTAGGGGTGTGGCAAACATTACGCCAGAACAGGTGTCAACAGAAACATGAACATATTGAAGCCTTCCAAAAGAGGGAATATGAGTAACATCCATCTGCCACATCTGCAATGGTCTAATGCCACGTGGGTTTATTCCCATGTGGGGAGTAGGTAAGAATTCGCAGCAATTCTGGCATTGAGTAACAATTTCCCTAGCCTCTTTCCTGGATAGAGCAAAACGACGGCGCAAGGTCTCAGCCGTCACATGAAAGCGCTTATGGAATTCTTTTGCTGCTTGTGCATGGGTAGACAAGGCAGCGGCCACCAGCTTTGTAGCCTTGTCCGCTAAGTCATTCCCTAAGGACATGGGACCTGGGAGTCCAGAATGTGCTCGGACATGGGTAATGAAAACAGGAAATCTCCTATTTAACAAGGCAGCTTGTATCTTCTGAAAGATGTTAGCAACTCTGCTGGAGGATCTTATTATTCCAGCTATCTCAAGGAGATTAACTGCATTAACCACATAAGAGGAATCTGATACAATATTGAGGGGTCCTGGAAAAGCCTCAAGAACCTCCAGTACTATCAGACATTCTACAACTTGAGGTGAAGTTTCATTATATTGTTTAGATATAACCCTATCCTTGACCACATAAGCTCCCATACCAGTTTTTGATCCATCAGTGTACACCACAGTCCCATCTGGGAGTGGGTCTTTAGCTGTCACTTGTGGAAACACTATAGCCTGGTTTAGGGCAAACTGTAAAATTGGATGCTTTGGAAAATGATTATCAATTTGTCCTGAAAAGGAAGTAACTAAAACTGCCCAATCACTAGATGTGGCTGCCAAGGTCTGAACTTGTGCAGCAGTATAAGGCACAATCAAGGAATCAGGATCCCTGCCAAAATGTGTAACAGCTGCTTTTATTCCGCGAAGCGCGAGCTGTGCAACAGCATCAGGGTACCAGTCAATAATCTTAGCAGGGGAAGCATTTGGATGAATCCAAAGTAATGGTCCATGTTGCCACAGGACTGCAGTTGGCAATTGAGCTGTCTTAAAAACACACAGATTAAAAGGTAGTGACTCCTCAATACGTTGTAATTGTGCTTCCTGTAAGGCCTCTTCCACCATCTGTAAGGCTCGGTGGGCGGCAGGGGTAAATTTTCTGGGTGAGGAGATATGAGGCTCACCCTCCAGGAGATCGAAGAGGGGTTTTAGATCAGCAGATGGAATTTTTAAAAAGGGCCTCAACCAATTTATATCTCCCAGAAGTTTCTGAAAATCATTTAATGTTTGTAAGTGGTCTTTGCGAATTTCTATTTTCTGAGGAACTATATTTTTGGGAGTAATCATTGAGCCCAAAAAGAGGCCTGTATCTGCAATTTGAACCTTTTCTGAGGCAATCTCTAATCCCCACTGTTTTAATTCAGCCACCAGCATGGGGAAAGCCTTTTGTAAAACATCTAACTCTTTGTGACAAATAAGAATATCGTCCATATAATGGATAACGATTAAAGATGTAAATTGCTTCCTAATTGGCTCCAAAGCCTCCTGCACATACAGCTGACATATTGTTGGGCTATTGGCCATGCCTTGCGGCAGTACCTTCCACTGAAATCTCTTGTCTGGTTCCATATGATTAAGAGAAGGGATAGTGAAGGCAAACCTTGGTCTATCCCGTGGGTAAAGTGGAATAGAGAAGAAACAATCCTTAATATCTATAATAATAAGCTTCCAATCTTGAGGAAGTGCAGAAAGCAAAGGAAGGCCTCTTTGAACAGGGCCAAAAAGATGCATCTGATTGTTAATGGCCCGCAGGTCGTGGAGTAATCTCCACTTCCCAGATTTCTTCTTAATAACAAAAATTGGTGTATTCCATGGGGAGGTAGAAGGCTCTAGATGCCCCAGCCGTTCCTGTTCTTGCACTAATCTTGTGACAGCCTCTAATTTTTCAGAGGATAGAGGCCATTGAGAGACCCATAACGGCTCCTCTGTTTTCCATGGTATGGGTCGTGAAGCCTCAACGGCCCCTAAATAAAACCCAGTCCTTTTCTACCCCGATTTCCGTGTTGCGTAATGGGTTTTATTCTGCCTTGTTCTTGCCTACCCAAGCCTCTACCGTTTGTATACCCCATCTTTGCCATAATGGCTGATGCCTGGGGGAGTATTCATTAGTTAGGGTCATGCCCATGGCTTGTAACACATCCCGTCCCCATAAATTTACAGGGAGTGGCAACACATAGGGGGTAAAACATCCCTGTTTGCCCTCAGCATTCCGCCAGGTTAAGGCTGAGGCACTGATGGCAGGAGAGGACTGGTATCCAAGACCTTGTAGAGAATGAGATGAAACAACAGTGGGCCAAGACTTCGGCCACCAATGGAGTGAAATAATGCTTTTGTCTGCTCCCGTATCCATTATCCCTTCAAATTCTTTTCCATTAATTAACAATTTTATTGTAGGTCTCTCATTTAGGGGTATAGCCAGATAGGCTGAATCACTTCCAGAAGATCCCATAGCCCTTTTTTGTAAAGTGTAGGTTTCTCCATCCCCGAGGGAGGGCAGCAACACCAGTTGTGCAATTCTATCTCCCTGCTTTATAGAAAATACACCCCGAGGGCTAGAACAGAGAACTTGAATCTCCTCTTTATGATACGGGTCAACAATTCCAGGATATATAATGAGTCCCTGTAAAGTTAAGGAGCCACGGCCCAGAATAAGCCCAATGGTGGCAGGGGGCAAAGGTCCAGGGGAATGGACTGGGACCGGTTGAACATTCATTTGGGGCATGAGTAAGAAGTCGGAGGCGGCACGCAAGTCCATTCCGGGGTTCCTCGGAAACCTCTACTTCCTCTTGATTGCTTTTCTGAAATTGGTTCCCATATTTCTGAGGGCCCTGGGACCATGGGCCCCGTGACCCGTTTTTTGATTGGGGTACCTTGGGTTCTTCAATAGGGGGCAGAAGCCTCCCTTTTACATCCCGGACTGACCTGCATTCGCTAGCCCTATGATAACCTTTACCACAACGATGGCAAAGCTTCGATTCTCTTGTTCTTTCAGGGGCTTGACAATCTTTCTTAAGGTGCCCCATTCTCCCACAATTAAAACAAGCTTTTCGACTAGATAAATCTCTATACCTGTGCGTTTGTAAAATGGCGGCAGCTAGTCCTGCATTGGTTAGGGGTCCCCCCAGCTCCCTGCACACTCTGAGCCAATCTTGTAAACCTTTGCTTTTGCGAGGGGCGATAGCCGCTCGACATTCCTGGGTTGCTTGTTCATAGACAAGTTGCTCAATCAGGGGCATAGCTTGTTCTGAATCACCAAAGATGCGACTGGCGGCCTCTGTCATTCTGGCCACAAAGTCTGAAAATGGCTCTTGGGGTCCTTGGACAATCTTTGTAAGGTGTCCACTGGACTCTCCCCTTTTGTGAGGGCCTTCCATGCTTTAATAGCGGCGGCCGACACCTGACCATAGACACCCCAGATGTAGTTGGTTTGATTAAGGGCATGTTGACCCTGACCTGTCAGCATTTCAAATGTCCACTGCCTCTGATTCTCATCTTCAGCCGTGGCATTAACTCTAGCTTGTGCCTGGGCTGCATCATACCAGAGAGCCTTCCATTCCATGTATTGTCCCATGTTGGGAAGCACTGCTTTCACTGTCGTCTGCCAGTCAGTGGGAGTCATGGCAAAATTAGCAAGCCTTTCCACCTGTAATGTGGTAAAGTTAGCATTGACCCCATAATTACGAACGGATTCGGCCAATTCTTTGATTTGATTGTAATCTACAGGGGTATGTACTCTTCCGCCTTCCGCATTCTCGAATACTGGAAAAGCTACTTGTATTTTTCTCCGTTCCTCTAAAGGTAAAAAGGAGTCAGTACCAGTATTCAGCCGAAGCTCATACTGCGGAGGCGCTGAGGGGCGTGAGCCCGCCGGATTTATAGGCGGTGGCCTCACATTCATTTTTGTTTTCAGTGGCCGGTGTCTATCAGGGTGATATCTTTCTTCCTCATACCGTGCCACCTCCTCCTCTAGACCACCTTCTTCGCTAGAATACAGAGTGTCAGAATCAGAATTATCTAGCTCCAAGGCTTCTAGCTCTACTGTAGGGTATAGACTAGATTCTGGCTTTTTCTTTTTCTTAGATTTGTTAGGGGGTGAATGATCACTCCCTTCTCTCTCTCCCCTTTCTTAACTTCTTGGGGAGGGCCTTTTTTCTTAGACATGTCTTTCCTTTTGCGAGCTCCCATTCTCTCACTCCGTTCAGTTTCTGACATGCTATCCTGAACTTCCTCTAAGGTTCCCTGACTTTCTATTATAGCAGGGTGACAGGCCTCATCCTCCAAGCAGTTTTTAACTAGCTTCCAAATGGCTTTGGTACCTAAGTGGAGATCTCCTTCTGCATGCTTCCTGTCTAGTTCTTTACCTAGCTTGTTCCATGAGGCCACAGTGAGGGACCCGGAACAAGCATACCATGGTGCCACTCTATCTACCTCCTTCACAAAATTTTGAAGTGTTCGTGGTGCAATTTTAAGATCTCTTTGTTTTAGCACAGTCTGTAGGGCAGTAACCACTGACTGTGACAACCCCATCGCGCTAGCGGCTTATCTAAAAACGGCGCTCAACTCCGTTACCAGACTGACAGCACCAGACTGACAGCACCAGACTGACAGCACCAGACTGACAGCACCAGACTGACAGCACCAGACTGACAGCACCGTTCTGTCAGCACCAGCCACGATGAAGGAGAAGGACAAACAGGACTAGCACCAAAGCCTCCACTGACCCGTCCCACGGTGATGACAAACTAAGGCCAAAGTCGAGAAAGGGGTGTTCAGGATAAAGCATACCTCTCTGAACTTACGTCCCTGCAGTTCTGAATCCGCCCCGTCTTCCGAGGGTCTCCCGCGGCGCCGGCGATGTTGAAGAGTTCCCGGGTTTCGGCACCAGATGTCCCGCGCTACCGTCTCGCCAGCAAGAACGACGCAGAACACTCGGATCCTTCTGCAGTAAAGCTTTAATGCATCTTGAGAGATAGATGATCAGCTTCTTAGAGGGAGACCCCAAGCTAAGAAACCCAGCCCCTTATATAAGCCTAGGAGCTCCGAGTGAGACGTGTAGAGCCGGGATTGGTGGTTTGCACATCACCCCAGATGACGCCACGGGAGAGGCACAGCTTAAACGGTTAACTCCAACTGACAGCAGATGTCAGCGCCATCTTCTAACGGTTAACTCCAACTGACAGCAGATGTCAGCGCCATCTTCTAACGGCAATAGCGATAGCGAGGCGGCTCCTCACATCGGATAACTGGAGTTATAAATTGTCTTCTTTGTGTTGACATTTTTCTTTCTTTTAATAGGAAATTCAGTCAAATTCACCACAAACAACCTCCACTAGAGAATAAGAATGCTCTTTCTATAGACTGAATGAAACAACCCACAAGAATGCTGCATTAGACACCTCTGCAAATAGAACAGGCATTTTCAGTGAAAGAGTGATACATGCATGAATATCATTCCACCAGCAGCGATATTAAAAGAATTTTTACGCTAAATAATCAAAGCAGGATTCATTGTTCCTCATCCAGTTCCTCTATTATACTGAAATGGAATATGAGTATTAGAATCTTATTTGTAAATTAGGCTGTTGTCTTTTATAGTCAAATTCCAAATTTATGGCTGTTCACATCTCCCTAAGTGCTAAGTGCTTATAGGGCCAATGCATAAAAGAACAGGGAAAAAAAGCCCACAAGATCTTTTTGTACAATGGCATATATATTGGGATAAGCATAGCACAGGGCCTTTTCATTTGCCTTTTAATTTTAAATGCTCTTTATCACAAAAATGTTCTGTTGCTTCTATTTTTGAAATCTAACACAAACTAATAGCATTCATATAAGCATTTAAAACATTCCAAGGCTTGAATTAGGAGATGAATAATATGTAATTTCATTTTCACGATCATCTTTGGTAAAGATCTTATCTTATACTTTCAGGTGATAAAACAGTATTAGAGGCAGGCAGACTACAGGAGGAAATCTCTTAACTCACAGATCTAGTAAGAGATGTGGCTGTGAATCAAGACTTCATTTAATGATGGTGATCACCTGTGTAGAGTATTCTTCATGCTACACTTATGTCTCTTTATTACCTCTCTGTTATCCTCAGGATATCTCATCTGAAAAGGCACAGTTGTAGCCAATGTTCCTCTTCTATGCCTGCTCACCATCTCAGTTCCTTCCTTTGCCTATCAGACTTACAAATTTTGCTGTCATTTCTAGTGCCTTTGTCCATCAAAAAAATCCCAGATGCCATCACATTCCAAAGAAAACCTACTTGTACATCCTTTGATTAAGCAAGCTCCATATTTGTTCCTGGAACTGCCTGTTCTGATCAGGTTTGCTCTCAAAGGCATTGGCAATCAGCATTGCTGTGACACTGAAGTGGAAATACTAATGATGAGAAGTGGAAATGAGCATGCTTTTAGCTTTCAGCACCAGTTTGCCACAACGTTGGCAGTCTTCTGAAATTGCATGATCATTATGCAATGATGCCTCATTTTCGTAGCTTGAAATGCATTCTTTAGGGGAAGAATGTTAATTTTTCCTTAGCCTTCATATGTTTTCAGTTGCAATGATACTCTAAAGTAAGAGACAGACCAATAGTGTTAAAGGTGTGTAATATATACATATTTATACATGGGGGATACCTGAAATACAAGAGCTATCAGTAGGATTGAATTCTAGCCTAATGGGGAATCTGAAAAAATGTTCATTGCTTTTTTTATTTTTGAGATTTACAGTATAATTTCCTCATTTTCCCCTTCCATTTCTTCACTTAATCCTCCTCTCATAAACCTCTCCTTCTCTCTTTCAAATTCATGGTCCCCTTTTCATTAATTGCTTATACATGTATATTTTATATGTGTATACATCTGTATTCCTTAATATAACCTGTTCACTCTGTATGTTACTTGCATGCATAATTTCAGGGCTGACATCATTTGGTAATGACACACCAACTGGTGTGCTCTCAGCAATCCTTTGCTGCTTTAGTTCTTTCTGTAGGGTTGGGGACTCCTGGTTTCTCTGCACTCCACTTGGCCGTCTACTGTTGGTGTCCTTGGTCGGCTCACTTAGGCGGTTCTATTGTCAGGCTTTAATGGATGTAGCTGCTGACATTCTTAGACAAACCCAGGTTGTTTGCTGACAATCTCACAGCAAACCCTCTCATCCTCTAGATCTTACAGTCTTTCTGCCCCTTCCACAATGTCCCCTGAGCCTTACGGATGGGAGTATTTTATAAATGCATTCACTGTGGCTAGGCTCCTTAGCTTTGCCTTTTGATTAGCTGTGGTTTTCGGTAATGATCTCTATTTGTTGCAAAGATAAATTTCTCTAATGAGGAGTGAGGACTGCAATTAGCTGTGGGCACAAAGACAAATATTTAGAATGGTGTTAGCAATTATGCTGGCTTAGTAGAGTAGTGGTAGTTAAGTTCTCCATCATCCATGAATGTATGAGCCCTGGGTAACTGGCTAGGTTTCCTGTACCAGGAACAATTTTCCTGTTGTTGAGCAGGGTTTAAGTCAAATTAAAAAGCTGTTGGTTACGGCCAATGTGCCAGCAATGCGCAGAGTTATCTTGCCATGTTGATCATTGCTCTGGTTCATAAGTTCATAACTGGATAGACCTGCACAACAAGAAAGGGAGATATGAGCTGATAATGCTAGAGACTTAGGGGAATGTTTATACTCTGCAAAAGTTAATCAGAGTAATTTATTAATACAGATCCTTTCTGAGCAACAAGGGCCTAAGTCACCAACCACAGTCATTCTTTCCTCTCCCTGACAGAAAGATAAGGTGGAGTTATTTTATCTCTGCAAATTTGCTTCCAGTATTTGGGAAAATAATAGAAAAAAGCAGGTCTTTTGTATCTATTACTTCTTAATTGTCTTCAGCTTAATATTTAGCCCTAGTACTGTGTGGAATTTTCTGGTCTTAAAGAATTATGAAGGAACAGATTAAATAAAATGCATAATTAAAAATATTACAGCATTTTGAGTATGTTCCAAGTTCCAGGAATTGTGAGCTGATACCCATACTGGTTGGGTTTCAGTGATGAAGCTGTTTTAGAGTCATTTCTCTCCTATCATTAATCCTGATAAAACTCTTACTCTTGGTTCACTAAGTTGGTCTTTGGTGGAATCTGTACTTGGTCTGCCATGGGCTTTATCTCTGAGGTGAGTAGGCAGAAAAGTTTTGTGTCACAACACCTTCTACTCCTTCAACTTAAAAATTAATTACTTTTGCAGGTAGAGTTTAGAATGTGTCGACATTTTCCCTGAAGACTTAGTGGAATGTTGTAGCCCTGAAATGGAGCTGCAGCATCTGAACATGACTGCTCTGCAGAACAAACCTCATCTCACAACTCAGACTAACAATAAAGAGAGGAGAAATTCGATGTGTAACATAACCACTAATTCTCTTTTGAAAATATCTGCTGGCCACCATTAGAGTGTTGAACTCTTGACATTAGAGAATTCATCAAATTGCCATAAATAATATAAACTTACTTTTTATGAAACTGTTATTTTTATAATTTAACTGATTATCCCTAAAGATTTTAAGTCCTGTTGTTGACTGATACAAATGTCAAAGAGGAACACAATTAGGATTCATCTTTATTTGTAGGCCACTGGGGTACAATTGACATCTAATGAATTCCAACTCTTCACTGAAGAAGGTTTGATAGTTCTCCACGTTTAACTCTTTGCTGATGTCTGCAACCGTGTTCTTAGCTTCTTTCAGAAAGACATTTCTAGAATTCATTCCGGTTTGCATCACTATCTGTCACCTCACCATTCTGGTATTGGTGGTATCATTATACTTCTTAATTTGTCTCCCAGTAGTTTCTCATTCTTGCATGGAAAAGCAATTGATTTTACTGAAGTGCCACGTCCCATGTCATCTGTTAATAACCTCAATTATTTTTTAACATTAATGTTTATTATTGAGCACTATTACTTCTTTTCTTAGCTTAGATTCTCAAAAAGATTTCTGGTCTACAGTCACATAGTGTTTATGTCCCCATTATTAGTTTCTTCTTGTTTCAAAAAGATTTTGAAAAATTTTAGGTGTATGAGTATTTTGTCTGCATGTGTGTGTGTGCACTTGTTCTGTGTGTGTTATCTACAGAGGCTCGATAAGTGCACGAGTTGTCCTGTAGTTGCAGATGGCTGTGAGCTTCCATGTAAGTGCTGAGAACCAAATCTGAGTCTTCTGAAAGATCAGAGTTCTTAACTGTTTAGTCATCTCTCCTGTCCCTTTGGTTTTCATTTTAATTCCTTATGTTGAGAAACTATTCCTTTTTATGTTTTAATCCAACTTATATTTTTTCTGTGTTATGCCTTGTCTAACTTGACAAATGACCTATTTGTACATTTTTTTAAAAACACACATGTATGCATACTCTGTTGTTATTTGTGAATGGTGTATTCTATAAACACACATCAGTTAATTCTCACTGTGTTAGTTAAGTTATTCAGTGTCCCTGATGTTTATCGTTCTACATATGACACCCATTTTCGAAGGTGAACATTGAGGATTCCAGGTAATATGCATTTAATATTTCTCTGTCCATTTCTATCCATTTTGCTTCATGTGTTTTGGAGTGGCATTACTAGGTACATGTAGACTTATAATCACAATATCTCCAGTGAATTATGATGTTTTAGCATCTCATCATGGCTCTTGTGGTTTCTTTTAATGACGCATCAGTTGTTTAGCTGTCTGTGGTGGATGCAGACAACATCTTTCTTATTTTAGTATTGAATAGTGTGTCCTTCCCTATTCTCTTACTTTTATCTGCCATTTTAAAATTTAAAGAAAGAATTTTGTTCTCTGACATCTAGCTTATTATTTAGGCCACATAAATTATTAACTTGATAATGTTTTATATTTTCAGGTCAATAATTTTGGTACTTACTTTTAATTTGCTGTTTCAATTAAAATATTCATCTTCCCCTGTTTGTTCATGAGTTTTGAGGATTTGATTTTTTTAACATTGACATGTTTTTTCAGATAATTATTTATTTGATTCCTCTTAAGGTTTCCTTTATGAACTAAATTATGAATGCCCACTTTTCCATAAGCTGGTTTTACTATCTTATCACTTAAGGGATTTTCTTTTGGTTTTAATTAAGGTTTTCTTTTGTTTGTTTGTTTCTGAGAAGAGAACATGGCCACAGTAACTTTTATAAGGAAAACATTTAATTGATGGGTCTCACTTATAGTTTCAAAAGTTCAGTCCATTATCATCATATCTGAGGGCATGCAGCATGCAGGTAGACATGGTGCTGGCAACATCTTGACTTGCAGGAAACAGGAAGTCAACTGAGACACTGGGTGGTATTCTGAGCATGTGAACCCTCAGAGCCTGGCAACACACTAACACACTTCCTCCAGCAAGGCTACACCCACCCCACCAAAGCCACACCTCCTAATAGAACCACTCCCTGCGAGATTATGAGGTCAATTACATACAAACTGCCACACCTGTGATTTTCATTGGAGAATTAGTAGGAAAAAGGTGATATTTTGAATTTGCTGAAATATTGCTGCTATTTCTTTTGCTGTAGTTTTAATGCTTCTCACTTCTGTCTCATACTTAACTTAGGACTGAGTCCATGCTGGAGCACTTCTACTTTACAGAATCTGGAGATGAACAGTTCTGACTTTCCACTTGCCTAGGCATAGTGTTTTTCTACTAGTTGCTGAGGACCTGTCAAGAGCTCATGAGATTGGCTAGGTTAGTACTTAAATTGACTGCTCCATTAGTGGAGGATCCTTTATATTTATATTATAAAACAACCATAATTAATATTGATGCTTATTACAGATGTGGGAGACATGTATATGTACATATACTTGTGTGTGTATTAAAAGATATATACATAAATTTACCTGTCTTCATGAGACACTGCAATATCTATTATACTCCCAATTTGACTCATTATGATTCTGTACCTTGAAATGTATAGGTTAGATATATTTCCTAAAGCATTCTTTTCCTCTACTTCTTATTAATATATCTTAAAAATCCCATATTTGAAACTTTCAAGGCACAGGTGACAGTTTTTCACTCGCTCTGAAGCATAGCAGTGAAACAGAAACAAAAACATCTAATCATATCACATTATCATGCTCATTTTGATGTTGAAAATGTATCACTTTCTGAAATTGTGTCAGGCTGTTTCCTTCTGGGTAAGCTCCACGGAGATCCTTTGATACAGTGAAATGTAACCAAATTGTAAGTTACAGAAACAGAGATGGCTCATATAGAGTGCATACCACAGCAAAATATGGGATTCTCTGGTGACCACTATGGCCCTATGATGAATAATCTCAGAAACTCAAGCACTCGTTCAAACAAAGATATTTGAGAAATAACGTCATTTGAGGGCACTGTTAGAGCAAGTCATATATAGAAACATACCACATTTTTTAAATTATTCCTCTTATTCTTAAATGTAAAGACTGTTCTGAACCTAAAATTAATTACAGGCTCAAAGAGTATGCATCTTCAAAATTATTTTGGTATGGATAACAAAGCTTTCCAGGTATGCTCTATTGGTAACATGCTTGCCTTGCCTATACAGACCCCTGAGATTCACCCCAGTACCACATAAGGCAGAATAAAATGCCACATGTCTGCAACTCTAGCGCCAAGGATATTACAGAAAGAGAATCAAGACAATGCATTTGTGTGTGTGTGTGTGTGTGTGTGTAGAGAGAGAGAGAGAGAGAGAGAGAGAGAGAGAAGAGAGAGACAGACAGACAGAGACAGAAAGACAAATCAAAAGACAATCACCCTCTGTACATAAACAGTAAAGGACTCTACTTTCCAACAATTTGTTCCAAATATCTGGTTCCTCACAGTAAACTCTAGTCAGTTTTGTTTGTGCCACTCCACATGATGTGTGTCCAATAACTTGCTGATGCTTCTGAAATAAAGGTTTCTTCTAGAAGCCGCTAAAGCGGCTTCTTTCTTATTGGTCTTGAAGCAGATAATTCTCCCAAAATTAGAAGCTGTCCTTTGGATAGCCTTAAGATGCCCTCAGTAGTCCTTGCTTCTTAGGTTTCATGCTCTTTCACAGGACTCTCCCAGAGATCAGGTATAGCATCATTGGTGTCTCGCTAACAAGACTAATCCATTAAAGTAGTTAACACCTTCTATGTGTTTTTTAAGGAAAGGAGAGCTTGCCATCTTTCCATAAGAACACTAACTAATCCATCAAGGTTGCTAAGTAGAGAGGAATTTAGAACACAGAAGCTCAGTTCTGGAGTCTCATGGTAAGGACTGAATGAAGGATGCAGCTTCTCAGCAAGTATAGAAAGGCTCAACACTTTTCCCTCATCATAAAAGAACAGGAAGAAATTAAACAGCAAAAGAAATCAGAATGAGCAGGAAATTCAAAACGACAACAGCAAAATACAATAACAAGAAAGAAATAAAAGTTTCGCATGCCAAAATAATCATAACTGTAAAACTCTAAAAGTAAAGGTGAAGGAATTCTTGAAATAGCACTCTGTGGACTGTCTGGTTTTATTCTTAAGTAATATATGGACTAAGAATTCTGTTCCCCTTTCCAGAAACATTTTTTCAAGGGTTCACTTCATATGTGGCCAGGTAGAGAAAGGTAGAAAATTAGGGGCAAGGTGGTGATCAGAGTGGAGGAAGGGGACTGACTTGATGGTAATATTAGGACTAGAGGCTTATGTGGTATTCAACTAACTGTAGACAGGAGGCATGGAAACACTCCATGATTGACCCTGATTTTCTGCCTGTGCTAAGCCTTGGGTAATATGGTGAGGACTTGTTATTGTAAGACTTGGTTTTGACTGATTAATTTATCTGCATGAAACACTGAAGGTCTTGCCCAAAGCAATTATTTTCCACAGCTTCAGAATGGCTTAGGAGCCACCGCATTTAAGAATATTGGTGTTACTTTTAATAACTCATAGATTTATAGGGAGGACAGACTGAACAAATGTATTTTCACCATGGTCAGATCTCCATACCTTTGTCCTCATCCATGAATTTAGACAAAAGAAACAAAACTGTGTCTAAACAAGTAGAAGATTTCCACAAATATTTATTTTATTTTATTTATTATTTTAATTTCAAATAGCTTGTTTTACATGTCAATCCCAGTTCACTCTCCCTTCTCTCCTCCCATACCCCCTACCATCCCCCCAGCCTCCCACCCTTTCGCCATTCCCTTCCACATAGGGGATATCTAGAGTCTGTCATTTCACTCAGGGCAGGGTCCAGGCACTCCCCTAAGAGTCCAGGTTGAGAGAGCATCCCTCTTTGTGTTATGCACACACGATGTCTGTTTGTATGCCAGGGATAAACACTGATCCACTGCCCAAGGCCCCATAGATTGCAAAGGCCTCCTCACTGACTCTCACATTTGGGAAGTCTGGATCAGTCCCATTCTGGCCTCCCCGCTGTCGGTCTGGGGTCCAAGAGCTCTCCACTGTTCAGATCAGCTGTCTCTGTTGGTTTTGCCAGCCCATTCTTTGCTAATTTGCTCATTGCTCCTCTCTCTCTCTCTGTCACTGGGTTCCTTGGGTTCAGTTCAGTATTTAACTGTGGGTGTTTGCCTCTGCTTCCATCAGTCACTGGATGAAGGCTCCAGGATGGTTATAGACATCAAGTTCATTATCAGGAATGGGCATTTGAGGTGGTCTCTCCACTATTGCTGAGCTTGCCAATTGGTGTCATCTCATTAGATCATTCTGTGAAGAACACAGTATAAAAACTTATACTGTATTAGATATGAGCAGTTTGCATGTGATTTGAGGGACAAAGGAGGAGGATATGCATGGATTGTCAGCAAATACTATGCTATTTTGTAGAAAGACTTCTTCATCAGCAGACTTTACTATTCAGAAGACTCATAGAACAAAGTACTAACAGATATAGAGCATGCAGAAGGATAACTGGTAATGTGAATTATACTGTGTGTGTGTGTGTGTGTGTGCGTTATATGAACTAATAACAAATTGAGTTGTAAGTTTGTTGGTGGCTATTGGCAACCTAGAAATTATTTGTCTAGAATAACTTAAGTAAGACTATTGTACTTGACTCAAGCCACTATTGCAGCATTGAGATAGTGGGTCAGAAACAAGGCTGTATAGTAGAGTGTTCATAGCTTACACCTTCCCTGTGGTCACTGGTTTCAGTAGTCTGCTAAAGTGAATGTCCAAGGTCAGTAAATCTTCAGCACAGTTATTTGCCTTCTAGCTATACTTTAAAGGATGACCTTTTCAGCAGAATTAATATTAATAAAATGCACACATTACCAAGAACCATCTAGAGATAGGAGTTGTCTGCATTATGATTCTGATGATATTTGCAATAGAAACAGCAAGAAAAAACCACAAAGCTCTCAATATTCAAAAGATCCTAATATTCAAAGTAATCTCAAACAATCAGGAATGCTGAGCGTATCAGAATATATAATTTGAAATCATATCTCATACTAGCATACAACATTTCACTGTAACAAACATGGTCAAGAGGGTCGTGGAACATTTAAAGTCCACACATCTAGAGTCATCGGAACTTGAGAAAAGTGCCAACAAAATATATTTTTAACTTTTAAACTTCTTTTTAATTTAAAACAATCTATGGTGAAAATGGGGGTGTGCATATGTTGAAGAATGAAACTAGGTCCATTTCTATCATTTTATTTGAAACCTAGTTCAAGTAAACTAGAAATTTGAAGACACATAAGAGAAATATGTGGATAGGAAGTGATAAACTGAATGACCCCAAGAGTAATTTGCCAATGGGATTACATAAAATTGAGAAGCTTTGCATGCAAAGGAAACTCTTAACCAAATGCAGAGAGATATCACAAAATGGCAGAAAGTCTTTTCCATCTACTCATCAGGCAGAGATTTACATCTAGAATAACCAAAAAAGTTAAGTGCCAAAGAGTAAGTTATCCAATAAATAAGCAGGAAGATGAACAGGCACTTTGCATGAAGTGAAAAGACAAACAAAATGTGCCATTGCTCACCATCTTTGCCACCAGAGAGATACAAACTGAATCCACATTTAAATTCTGCATTTCTAGCAAGAAAAAAATACAAGTGTTATCCAAGGTGCAGGGAATTAAGACCCTTGTATACAGTTTTGCGGAGGTAAATTAGGTCAGACATGATATAAATAAGTATGGAGGTTTCTCCAAAATCAACAACAGAGCTACCATATAGCCCAGCCACAATCCCTAGTTATGCATACCCACAAACCAAGGACGGTTTCCATGGGAGACACCTGCATGTCCATGTTTGTCACAGCATGCTCACAACTGCAGCCCACTCCATCAGCAATGGTAAACGAATGGCTGAAGAAAACACAAAGTATGTGCAGAGTGCAGGTTCATTAGTCACAAAGAGTGAAGTTATCTTGTCTGTAGGATGTAGATACAACTACATCATAGGAATTGAAACTAATGACCAGAAGACTATGTGCAGTCTTTGGTAGTTGACCAGTATTTATTCCTGGCATACAAATGGACATTGGGTGCCCATTCCACAATGAGAGATGCACTCTCACCCTGGACTCTTGGGAAAGGGTCTAGGACCTGTCCTGGATGAAATGACAGACAATGGACACCCCCATGGAAGAACTCATCCTCCCTGGGGAAAGGAGTGGGTATTGGGTGGGTGGTGGGAGGGGGTGGGGTTAGGGGAGGGAAAGGGAGAGGGACGTGAGCTTGACATGTGAAGAAACCTTGTTTCTAATTTGAATTTAAATTTAAAAATAAAAATTTTTAATAAAAACATAAAATCCAGAATTGTGAGGATGCATAAGAGACAAGGGGGAAGGGGGTATCTGACCAACTATGTCGTGTGCATATCCAAAAGTAATTTTCCTAATTAGACAGAACAGTAGGACTTGTCTAGATCAAAGACTGAATACAGTGGTCATATAGCAGATATTTATATATTGTTTAATCAGGTCCATAAATATAACTATTCTCAACACTGGATTCTTTCACAGAGAAAGTGACAAAATTGTGAGATATTTTTTCTATGACCCTGGTTTATTGCAAAAAGACAGACATGTAATAATTCAGAAATGCTATAGTGTTGGAAGACAAGAAGCTCAGTGTGATTTTCTCTGAAATAATTGACCTCAAGTATTTCCCAGTTAAAGAGAAATTGAAGTCCAGAAAAATGGAACAAATTGCCAGAAATATACTCAGATTACTGCTTAAAATTAAAGCTTTCTCCTGTGCTGCTTATTTCATAATGATCTTCTCCATTTAAATTTAATCCAGAGAAACATCTTTATCAACAGCCTCAGTTATAAAAAAGCAGATTTCAGAGCTGACTTCGGTGCCTATCTTCTTTGTCCTTAAACTTCCTTCATGTATTTACTGGTTTGTCATTTGTGGAGTTGGAGGGAGGATTTAGGGTAGATATTTCACAGTACAAATAGAGTGAAGTATAAAACCATTCCTACTCCCAATAATTAATTCTCTTATATCATACTTCTGAATTATTTTAATGTTTTTTCCATATTGAGTTCAGATGGACCCTGAACCCAAAGTCTACTATCTGCAGATAGCACATGATGGCTGCGTATACTGACTGAATTTTCTTCCAATATCTGTAGATATTCTCTGTAGCTGTAATCTTTAATTTGGCCTCTACCTGGGTTAGCACCATTCACATGAAACACTGACCTCACACTCAATTTATTTTCACTTTTTTAAAAAACTGAGTACATCATTTATGGAAAATTTTATAACTAAGAATAGCCAAGTACATAAATAAGTACTAAGATTAGAATATCCTATTGAAGAGATAAATATCTAAAAATTTCTGGACTATTCCTTTAGATAGATAACCTCTGACATACACTGTATCGACTGCAATTTCTTCAGATGTTTGAAAACAACTGGAATAGATGCAATCCATTATCAAAGAACATACACAGTGCTTCTGCAGGCATTCTTAATCCTTTTATTTAGATTGCTACAAATGGTGGTGCTCAGGCAGGGAGATAGCAAAAACTAACAATCAGTTAAACTGCTTTTACAAGTGCAGGGATTTGCTTGATAGACAATATGAAAATTTCAATTATAGTGGAATAAGTTTCTTCTCATTGTTTCCTGTGTATAACTCAATTTATCAGTAAGTTTTTGGTCTCCATAGACAGATTAAACACTTTCACTGAATTTAGGCTTTGGAAGAATGGCAGACATGATATAAAGTGTAATCCTGTTGAAGTATTCGATACAAGCTCTCCAGTGTGGAAAATTTAGCTTGGAAAAACAATATTGGCTCTATTTAACTCTCAGTAGTCTGTGTCAAAATAAGAGTAATCTGTCAGAAAGAGAAAAACAAAACAAGCAAAAATCTTTAACAGGAGCTTTTCTAAGTTGAGGAAACCAGGGGCAGGAAGAAGAGCTCATGGTTGCTTACTTTGATGCAGAACCAGAGAGGTGGATAGAAAGGTGAGCTTGTGATATCTCAGCTTGACTTTTTATATGGAGAGGTTCCTTGAGCCTTCCCTTTAAGAGGAAAACTGTCACAGATTTGTTGTCTCTAATGTAGACAAAAAGGGAGTTTCTATTCCTTATTTGCTCGCAAAACTGGAAGGAAACACTAGTGTTAGCAAATAGGATAAGCACGACACTATGAATTTACCTGCAATTTTTAGTGGTTGCCTCACATGCCGCACTGTGACACACAGGACAAATGCATTTGAGAGAGGACAATAGACTCAATGTCAAATATGGATACTCACCAATGTCTACCGGTCAGGAAGTCAGAGGGGAGACTGGTGTTTTGTTGTTGGCAGGTGTGTGGAACAGACTAGTGGGTCTAAAGAGTCCAGGCTTCCCCTGCTGTGAGTCAGATCCACTGGGGGTTTAGAATGCTCAAGGTAGAATTCCCTGTCCCCTGGAGTTCTAACTTTCATCTGGTTAGACAAGTACTGTCAGTGACTGGAGAATTTGGTGGTGAGATGAGAAGAGTTTCATGATTGTGATATAGGATGCTACATATGAAATATGGCAGAATCAACAGGAGAGTGCAGTTTGATGAAGAATAGAGTCTTATTGAATTCTCATCTATCAACAGATGAACGGCGAAACTTTCATTTGTTTATTGCATGGGACCTACTGTCAATCATAGTATTTTATTTTCTGGCTGGGCAGTAACACATAGAGCAAACATCCCCTCTGTTCTCGAGTAATGTGCACCCTAGAGTACAAACTCTAAAGTAAGCAATTCAAAATAAGATTTACAGGAAACAATAATATTACAATATAAAAGGTAAGACGATGAGGGTCATCAGAGACCATATGTAGAAGTTGGTAAAGCAAGGAAGCATGGGAGGGTGGAGGGTGGCTGGATGTAAATGACAAGACTTTTTTGGCACAGGGCATGTGACTCTGAGATAAAAGTTGGGAGATATGAAGTAAGTTGCAGGAAGTAAACATACCAGTTGTATTTATTTCTCTATAATTTGTAATAGTGCTGAGTATTTGTGAATTAGTGCTGTGGGGTAAAAAAAATGGTGTGGCAGAATTGTAATGACCTGTGAATATGAGAATCTTATTATTTTGCTGGTGGTAAGATGACATTGTAAAAGTGTTTGGAAATAGTAGCTCTGTTAGTATTAAGCCACTTTAGATTTTACCTTGAACCCCAAGCCACACAAAGACACAACTAAGAAAAAGAACTTCAGACCTCAGAAAATGGAAAGATCTCCCATGCTCTTGGATAGGTAGGATCAATGTAGTAAAAATGGAAATCCTACCAAAAGCAATCTACAGATTCAATGCAATCCCCATTAAAATCCCAGCACAATTGTTCATAGACTTTGAAGGAAAAAAATCAATTTTGTATGGAAAAACAAAAGAACCAGGATAGGCAAAACAACTTTACTCAACAAAGCAGCATCTGGAGGCATCACCATCCCCGACCTCAAGCTCTATTATAGTATTGGCACAAAAAATAGAGAGCAATGGAATCGAATTGAACACCCAGATTTTAACCCATACATGTATGAACATCTGATCTTTGACAAAGAAGCTAAAAATATACAATGGAAAAAAGAAAGCATCTTTACAAATGGTGCTGGCATAACTGGATGCTGGCATGTAGAAGAATGAGTATAGACCCATGCAGATAGAGCCATGCACAAAACCTAAGTCCAAATGGCTCAAAGACTGCAACATAAATCCAGCCACACTGAACCTCTTAAAAGAGAAAGTGGGTGGTACCTTTGAACGAATTGGTACAGGAGACAGCTTCTTGAACATAACACCAGTAGTACGGACAGTAAGATCAACATTTAATTAATGGGACCTCGTGAAACTGAGAAGCTTCTGTAAGGCAAAGGACACAGTCAGCAAGACAAAAAGGCAACCCACAGAATGGGAAATGATACTCACTAACCCCACATCTGACAGAGGACTGATCTCCAAAATTTACAAAGAACACAAGAATCAAATCTCCAAAACACCAAAGGATGCAATTAAAAAGTGGGCTACAGAAATAAATAGAGAATTCTCCATAGAGGAGTCTAAAATGGCTGAGAGGCACTTGAGAAAGTGCTCAATATCCTTAGACATCTGGGAAATGCAAATACAAACAACTCTGAGATATCATCTTACTCCTGTCAGAAGGGCTAAAATCAAAAACATCAATGACAATTTATGCTGGATAGGTTGTAATGAAAGGAGGGAGTGCCAACTTGTTAAGCCACTTTGGAAATCAGAATGGAGATTCCTCAGAAAAATGGGAATACACCTACTACAGACCCAGCAACTCCACTCTAGGCATATATCCAAAAGATGCCCATTCATACAACAATGATGTCTGTACTACTATGTTCATAGCAGCATTATTTGTAATAGCCAGAACTTGGAAGCAACCTAGATGCCCCTCAACGGAAGAGTGGATAGAGAAAATGTGGTACATTTACACAATGAAATACTATTCAGCAGAAAAACTAATGGAATCTTGAAATTTGCAGGCAAATGGATGGCACTAGAAGAACACATCCTGAGCAAGTAACCCAGTCACAAAAAGAGAAACATGTCATGTACTCTCTCATATATGGATTTTAGACATAGATCTGGGGAGTGCCAGCCTACAATTCCATGGCCAGAGAGTCTGGTAACTGAACCTTCATTCAGTGGCTGATGAAACCAGAGGTAGACTCCCACAGCTAAGCACTGAGCTGAACTCATGAAATCCAGTGACAGAGAGTGAGGACTTATAACCAAAGGGATTAAGACTGGGCTGGTTTTAACCCCCAGAAACAGCTGACCTGAAAAGGGTTAGCTCTTGAATCCCAGGCTGATGCCTGGGAATCCAGCATGGGACTGATCAAGACCCCCTGAATATGGGTGTTAGTGAGGAGGCCTAGGGAATCTATTGAGCCTTGGGTAGTAGCTCAGTATTTATCCTGGGAATACAAATGTTCTGTGGGCTCCCATCCAACAATGAGTGATGCACTCTCACCCTGGACTCTTCGGGGAAGGGTCTAGGCCCTTCCCTGAATGAAATGACAGACTATGGACACCCCCATGGAGGGCCTCACCCTCGCTGGGTAAATGAGGGGATATTGGGGTGGCTGGTTGGAGGGCCTGGGAAGAGGGGAGGGAAATGGAGAGGGACCTGGAATTGACATGTGAACCAACCTTGTTTCTAATTTAAATTTAAAGGTAAAAATATAAAATAAAATATTAAAAGAGTGACATTTATTATTTGGAGAAGTGATTTTGAGCAGCGGTCTATTTGGGACCCTTCTCAGCACTGATTCTCTATAGACATATTTCTGGCCTTTGGGGCCTCGGACACACACTCACTGTCTTATAGAATATCCTGAACTGACCTGACTTGCATCAGGGTGTATATGTAAGCCTTGCACTGACCTGGCTACCGTAGACTGGGTGTTTGTCATAGAATTGATTTTCTCAATCACCTGGACTTTTCTGTGACTCAACTATTTACTGACCTCATGGTAGAAGAATCAGTCAGTTAATTTCCTCTTATAAACAGTTCATTCTTTTTATTTTCTCTGCCTCATCTTTTGTGTTGGACACAAAATCTAGGGGTAATAAGAGTAGCGCATGTTTGAGATTAACTCATTACTCAGTAAAGTGGAAAGAACTAGGGAAGTTACAGTTTCTTTAAATGGAACTGCAAAAACACACAGAGCATGGCGGGGCTGACCTGAATGTTTTTCCTTGTATACTGTTTGTAATAAGCAATGAGACTCTGATTATGAATGTATGTGTGTGTGATATAGAAAGATTTAATATATTTACATAATGTGAGAAAGGAGGGTCAATTAGTTTTTCTATAGTTTAGTTTTATTTGAATTATTTTTTATTTAAATTAGAAACAAGCTTGCTTCACATGTCAATCCCAGCTCACTCTCCCTCTCCTCCTCCCCCGCCCCTCATCAAACCCCCAACACCCACCCCAACCCCCAACTCCCACCCTGACCACCCCAACCCTCACTCCAACCGCACCAACCTCCTTTCCCAGGGAGGGCAAGGATTTCTCGGAGTTCTTCAATGTCTGTCTTGTCATCCTGGGCAGGGTTTAGGCCTGCCCCAGTTAATTTTGCTTTTTAAGTCAATGACGTTCTTTTTTTTTTTTTGAGTTTAAACATGTTAAGAGAATAGTGTCTACGATTTACCACCAAAATTTTTCCACTGGGTAACAGACCCTCCATTCTTATCACAATGACTCCTTGTTTATAAAGCACATATTTATTTCCAAGAAGATATATTAATGCCATGTAAAATTAACAATTGACCAATATGTTTATAATGTGCTTATGTTTAAAGACTGATACTCAAATTTTAGAATATCTTTATTCACTTTTAGAAAAACCGGGTTTGAAAACTTCAAATCCTAGCTAGTGATACCTCAGTAGACCAATATCTATTCAATATCTGACAAAGTCATTCAGTGATCATCTTCCTTAATTGCTTATTTGCAGCTTTTATAATAGTATGTAGTTTCTGCCATCCTGAGTGAGTTAAATCAGTCCCCAAAAGACAAACATGGTATGTACTCACTCATATATATATATATATGACATGAATCAGGGGAGTGCCAGCCTACAATCCCACTGCAAAACCTTCATCCAGAGACTGATGGAAGCAGAGGCAGATACCCATACCTAAACACAAACTGAACTCTGAACTCCTGGAACTCAGCGACAGAGAAGGTGGAGTGATGAGCAAAGGAGTCAAGACCGTGTTGGTGAAACCCACTGAGACAGCTGACCTGACAAGGGGGACCTCTTAGACCCCAGACTGATGGCTGAGAAGTCAGCATGGGACTTATCCAGGCCCCCTAAATGTGGTGTCAGTTAGGAGGCCTCAGCAATCTATGGAGGGTTGGATAGTAGATCAATATTTACCATGGTGTATGAATGAATTTTGGGAGCCCATTCCACATGGAGGGATGCTCTCTCAACCTGGACACATGGGGGACTGCCTAGGCCCTGCCCTAGATGAAATGACAGACTCTCGGGATCCCCCATGAAGGGCCTCACTCTCCCAGGGGAACTGTCTGGGGATTGGGTGGGGGTTGAGAGGCTGGTGGAGGAGCAAGGGAAGAGGGGAGGGGCAGGGAGCTGGGATTGATATGTGAAGCAAACTTGTTTCTAATTTAAATAAAAAATATATACAAAATTGCATGTAATTTCTGAAGTCAATAAGGGTATTAAGTATGTCATTGTGGAGCAAAGTATTAGTGGAAATGAGATTTAGTTAATGGGGTACCATATAAACACAAAGAGAGGGAATCTTATATGTGTGTTTAAACATATTTGTGCTTCAAATTTCTGTGGTTTTTCATTAAAATAAAGGTTTTCTTGGATCAATTAATTTTTATATTGCCTCAGTTCTTATCTTTATCTTTCATGAATACACAGTGTGCTTGTTTAATATAAAATTATTCTAATGTGAAAAAAATGAAAGCACCGACTCAAACTGTCTGAAAAAAATCATAACACTTATAAATTTGGAAGCACCATTCACATGTCTTCTACCTGGAACTGAGCACCGTGTTTCTCCACAAACATTCATGTTTTAAACTTGCAGAGAGCTCCTGTACCATGTACTCTTCCATTTTAATCAGTTAATTCAGAGCAACAATTCCTTCTCAAGGGAAGACAATGGTGGATAATACCAGGAACACACCTGAAGAGCAGTGCTCATTTTAGAGAGTCAGAGAGTGTGGTCATACAATCTTTCACTGGTACAAGGGATAGACATTCACTCACCATAGAAAGAGTCAATGATGGGACCCTAGGAGTGAAACCACCCAAGTCTTACAAGATATAACATTGATTTTATTGGTCTTCCTTCTGTTGCACAGGTGAAGTGAGTGAACCTCACCAGAGTGAGTGAACCACTGCAAAGTCTAATCCAGCAGGGATGACAACCTCTTGGTATCTTTATAGAAAGTGTTCACCCTTAAGTCAACCTTCCATGGTCTTTATATACTGACAGCTCCAAAGTCATGGTAATCATGTTCATGCGGATACAATTATGTATAGGTGGTAAGAAGGCATGCTAGGAGGAGGCTAAAATCTCAGCTGGGGATTTAATGTACCCGACCACCCCTTCCTTCCATGACAGAAGGTCACCAGGTTGGCTCTGAAAGGTCACTTGTTAATAATCATGGCTGCTTCTGACAAAGATAGAAGTGGTCCACAAAAGTGGCTTTCAGTTTTTAATCATTACAATGCAATTCATGTTTAATTATTATAATGCATGCTAATGATGCTTACTCATCATCAGTTACTTTATATAATAATTGACCCCTACTATGCATATTCTTAGTACACTATCCTATATATTTCAACTATTTCACAAATATAGTATTAAACATTTTAATAAAGAAAAACTAATTAATGAAAACTGGTTTGGCAGGTAACTTCTAATTTTTGGAATTCCAAATGTTCATCTAATTTGATCTTTTCTTGTCAAAGTGCTCATTCTTTTATAAGATTAAGCAAAAACTTAATTTATTAACATTAGAAACTTTTCACATGTAATACTTTTGAAATAAAAAACATAAAATATTACTTATGTATACCAAATCAGCTTCATTTTTCATTCCCTCAACAGTTTCTACCTCAGATTACTGTAGTTTTGTCTAAACTGTGAATATGAGAATTTAATGAAACACTCCCTATACTTAGAGATGAGAGAAACATCTTTTGGGTGTTTAGCTCTGAAATAAGTTTAATCTTAAGCAAATAGCTGAAGTCCCTGACTTCCACTTTCTGTAGTTCTGGAAGGAAAAGGGCTTAACAGGCTCATTCAGCTCTAAAGGTTTAAGGCATCAGCTGGAAAGGCTCTGAGTTTGATATTCAGTTTCTCACCTTTCTTCATCTCTTCATTCTCACACAGGGTTCTAGCAACATCTGACAAAATTTGAGCTCTGATTTCCAGAAAGCCGTGAAGATCTGTTGCTCCTCAGCTTCAGAGAACACAGTGTTCTCCAATAATCACTCATAGTGACACCTATGTCTCACCCATGAAAGAGAACATTCCCCAATGTGAACAGGGCATAGGTCAGGTGCAGTGGCCATCTCTGCTTGCCCCCTACCATATTACTGTGGTATCAACAGCCTCTTCTATATTTTACAACGGTCCTACTTGTTCCTATGTAAAATACTTTCACATTCCTGATGTACTTTGCTTTTTGGACAACAGAGGCAACTTAAAGAATAAATCATCCCGATAAAGACAACTATGCAATACTTCATTGTTATAGTATATTTTACTAGGAATGGTGTGTGTGTGTGTGTGTGTGTGTGTGTGTGTGTGTATGCATGAGAGCAAGAGAGAAAGAAAGAGAGACTGTCTGAACTGATGTTCAGATGGGCATGTCTGTGGCCCATTTGAACAACCATAAAGACAGGTTTAATGCGCCACCCATAGTCATGTCCTTATCTTTGTGCAGTACTGTGTGATAGTGGCCCACAGGCATGTTTGTAGTCCATTGTCTTGACTGATGATAGATGTGAGAGGGTAAATCCCACTGTGTGTGTCACCACCTTAGGCAGATATTCCTGAGTGGGAAAAGATACCTGGCTCAGTATGAGAATGCAGAGCAAGCCGGTAAGCAGCCAGTGAAGGATATAACAATGTGAAGTATATCAACAGTCTAATGGCCTCTATGGGAAGGAACCATTGTCATTGACAGCATTTACTTAAATTGATATATATTTCATTTTTATCACCCCATTTCCTAATACAAATGTACCAGATTTCCAATAAGCTCCCTATTACTCATCTGGGACTTTTGCTAATATTCCTTTTTTGGGTGCTAGGAATTATCCATTATAAGACACATTATAGGAAGAATAGCTTTCATCTTTATCAGCTCATCACCAAGGATTCTTTAATAAGAAACATCATGTTATGATTCCTTGAAGCTAGTTAGGAAAAGGTCTAATTAATCTTTTTGGGAATATCTGGCTTCTGCTCCCCTCACCTGTATAAAGTTCTATATGCTATTTTCTTCTGGCACCAGTGCCTGGGATAGTTCATGCCATGTGGCTAATTATTCTTTGATATGCTGTGTATATTAATGTGCTTGAGGAGTAGGTTTATTATCCTATGTAATGATATGTATTGGGGTACTCACAGGTATTAAGACCTAATAGTAAGCTGTGCAGGGTTGGCACACATCTTTAATCCCAGCACTTAGGAGACTGAGGCAGACTGATCTCTGTGAGTTCAAGGCCAGGCTGGTCTACAGAGGGTGCTCCAGGACAGACTCAAAAGATACACAGAGAAATCCTGTCTTGAAAAAGGACCTAATTATGAGGCTGAGGAGCTGGATTGGCCATTGAAGAATAGGCTTACAATCAAGAACACAAGAACTTACAGCATGGAAATATGAAGATTTAGTTCCTTTCAATGCCTGATTTCCCTCTGTTTTGTGAAATGCAGGTTGATTTTATGTATCAACCTGGCTAAGCCAAGGTACCTAGTAGTTGCTAAACACTGATCCAGATATTTCTCTGAAGTTCCTCTTCAGATGGAACTAAAACTTAAATCAGTGTGTTATAAACAAAGTTAATTATCTTTCATAATGGAGTGAACCTCAGGGCCACAGAAGAATGTGCCAGTGAGAAGGAATGAGGTTTCAGAAGCTCTGCTCTGGACTGAGTACAGGGTAAAGATGTGATATCATCTCTCCATGGTCCTCCATTCAGCCTGTGCTACAACACTGGGATTTGCCAATTTCAAAACACTTAAAACCAGCTCCTGAAATTCTCAGTGTCTTGATAGAGAGATGATAAGTAGATGATAGATAAAGAATACACAGGACTGAGAGAGTCAGAAGACAGAATATAGAATGTAAATAGACACATGATAATAGAGTGATAGATGACAGATGATAGGTAATTCAAAAAATAGAGTTCCCATTGCTTTTTCATTTCCTCTTGGGAACAACTCTTCAGGTAGGATTTGATCAGGCTTCTATCCTGTCTTTTGTGTTATTCTTGGAATAAGGAGCAGTAGTTTTTTATTGATTTACCCTTATGTCCTGGCTTTGTATGCCTGAACTGCTGAGGAAAACTCAGTTCATTTACTGTCCCAGAGTATAGTGTGTACTGGGGACACATTGTTTTCTCTAACATACTATTTTAGAAATAAAAAGTACGTCTTAACTTGCTTAACCCTCAGTACTTATAATAAGGCTCAATTTGGTTATTTTGAGACAGGCATTTCAAATTTATTAATAGTAATATGTGAGCGGTAAGGGCCTTAGGTTAAGCTTCAGAGACAACACATACTTTCTTTAGCTAGTTTTTACCCAGCCAGGAGAACAAAACGTCAATGAGAGACTTCTTTGTATTTAATTAGTACTACCACTCCCCTATTCATTAAACATCAATTGCACCAACATTGCAAGTCACATCACATTGATAAATTCATTTATTACAGATAAATAAGGTAACTAATGTTCAAGAAGGCTTCAGAAGTGTAGACTAATATGAAGGAACCAGAGGTCATAAAGAAGTTTCTACTGTTAGGAATTAGGAATTGGTTCCACTCAACCATCCTCATTTGCACTTATTTTTAAGTATAGTGTTTGCTATGGTCATGGATATTATTAAAAGCTGAGGATTCTGAGATATCTTAGATCTCTATTCTAACCTTCTCTTTTAGCAGGTCCCTCCTCAGCTAACAGCATTTTTTAAGGATACAATTTGAACTGTTCCAATTGAATCCCTCTCTTCTTGTAGGACATTCATGACCATGGTCTATGTCTTCACAGGCTCTTCAGGGCAGTGTCTCACAGACAGCAAGGAATACAGTTGCCTCAAATTCACCCGTTTCTGAATTTGATGCTCACATTTTATTACCTGCTGTGATTTAAAGACGTGAAAGAAAAAAATCTGTGTACGTGATTCACCCTCTTCATGGCAATGTCTCATCTCCACTGTCCTCAGCTCTGCCTCCCATTATGGACTGAATATGAGGAAACACAGCAATAAGAGCCATTTTCATGATAGTGGAGTGAATTCCAAAATTGATGCCATTAGCCACAAAAAGTAAGTCCTGTGTCCCATCATTTCATCTGTTTCCAAGCATCTGATTTCCCCACTCTGGCTTTCTCATAAGGAAAACAAAGCACTTGTCTCTGTCTTCCTAGACATCAGGCTGATTTTCCCAAAACAAAATTAACACACTATGTCTTGTTCATAATAAACAGATTTTCTCAGGTATGATGGAGTCAGCCACGGGACATGAAGCAGTGGTCTCTCTGTTGAAATTGGACAGGCAATGTATTAAAGGTGGTGTTCTTGGATTTTGAGAAGGATTGTCAGTCCTATTGAAAACAGAAAGGCATACGAAAAGAAGCCCATTTTATTCCATTCTACCTCCCAGCGTGGACTGCTATCCTCTGGAACTGTAATGCCTGGAGATGTATCTGAGGTATCAAGACCCTAAGGAGAGAAACTGCAAACCTTTTTATTTCTAGATGTGGCTGATCCCTGGGGAGATGTACTGAATTTCATTGATGCCTAACATTCTTAAGGATGGTAAGAGTTTTATTTTTTTCTACTCAATGATACAGCATCTCCTACTTTCAAGACCTCTTTTAGTGAAAATTTCTTTCCTTGAAGCCAAATCCCCCCTGATAATTGTGGAACCCAGTCACTCATATGTTCCAGGTAGAGAGATAAGACATTGACTGGTGCATTGATAAGCAAAAAGAGCTGAATCAAAGGAAGTGGAGATTTTAAGTCAGAAAAGAAGAGAATGCTGGTTGGCTAAGGTCATAGTCATTCTAAATCGCATAAATCTCAATTTTTAAGCAAAAGGAAAGTAGCATCATATAAAGTCCAAAGGGTGCTCTCAGCCCTAACAATAAATAAACATCTCCTCAGATCTTAGAGAACATTCTCAAAGGGGAGCCAATGCTACATTGGAGGTCAAGTGAGAAAGCTATGCAAACTCCTTGCAACGGCCAAGGACCTCCAGGCCTTTATGAGAACTGTGTGTAGACCTAGCTAAATTCCAGTTTCCTTTCTGTTCCCCTTTGTCTGTGTCTTACATTACATGCACAGATTTCTGTTGGAAAAAAGACTCACTGGCCTCTGTCAGCTCCAAATATGGGACCTCATGATTGTTCTTGAATTGTAACAGTCAAATTGTAATTCTTTCCCAGGAAATGGCATAACTTGAATAGGGATAGGACACCCCAGTGTAATATACAGTGTGGTCCACACATCTGTGTCCCTCAACAAGGCATATGGAACCTAATTTTTATTTCTGTGGTATTGAGAGGTCATTAGGACATTCAGGTAGATGAAGCTGTCAATTGTGTTATCTTAGGAGAAAAACTTGAGGACGGCCTTTTCTATTTTACTGCAATAGCACAACAAGATAATGCCAAGCCCAAAGAAGGGCAAGCTGTAGTCTCCAAAATGATAAGCAATGAATTTATATTCTTTATAAATTACTTAGTATAAGATATTTTTATAGCAGCCAAAGTTGGCTAAGACACTGTACTTCATACAATCAAACAGCCTTTCCTGAGAATCCCTGTGGACTTTAACTGGCTCTTTTAAACATCTTTCAGGAACCACAATGCTACATACAGCATGTGGATATTTGTTCTATATTCCACAAAGACATAAAGCAAGGGTCATTCTTCCCCTTAACCTAACTTATCTCTTTGTAGCTGATTTGGCATATCCAGATGCAGTAATACTTTCTCTAACCCAATATGAAATAATCATCAATCATTCTTCCTCCACACAATGTCATCACTAAGACTTTGTTGGCCTTTCCAGGAAGAGTGTAGAAACATTCTCAGAAATTAGTTGTTATTTGTTTCTACACCATTTGTCAAGACCTCCTGCTTGAATACACACATTAACTAACACAATAGTTGGGTTTATGAGCTGAAACATCAGACTACCAGCAAATATAAGCAGAACATTTACTCAAAGATTATCAGGCAGTTCTCAGGGTCTGGGACAGACACAGAATCATTCAGGGCTTTGTACAACAGTAGAGCAATGCTTAGATTCTAGAACAGCCCTATCCTGTTATAGCCTTCATCCCTATAGACAACATGCATGGAATTTTGCACTCACTTCCCTGGTGACATCAGGTCAGGCTGTCCGGCCTTGTCATGACCATCACTCATGCTTTTGCAGATTAGTGTGACTGCTGGAGCCATCAGACTCTGGAGAAAGAATCTGGATAGCACTCAAATCTTCACATCAATGGCATGTTACTCAGAATTCTGGAAAGATGCAGGTGAGGCAGGGCCTGGTTCATGTCACTATCCCTTAGTGTTGAAAATGTTGAGATGGCAATTACGTATGTGTTTTGCTTTTCAGTGGAGGATTGAGTTCTGTGAGATTTTTTTCCACTCCCCATTAAGGAAGAGGGATACACAGAGGATAGTTAACTTAAAGAAGAAGAAGAAGAAGAAGAAGAAGAAGAAGAAGAAGAAGAAGAAGAAGAAGAAGAAGAAGAAGAAGAAGAGTCTTGATGGCAACTCATGAATGATGTTCAAACTCATGTCATCTCCACATGATTTTTAGAACCAGAGCCAACTATTTATGTTCTTGACTGTGATGATTCTTCATGTCTAGATGCAACAAATGGGCACTGAGCATGTTTGCTGGTTTCATTGGCCTCACTCTGATACTAAAGTGTATACAACACGCTGATGCCACTCACCACTCATACAGCTTCCAGCAGATCTCCATCCCAAATTTCAGATGCAAGTTATCAGCAATATGTTTCATAGAGTAAATAGGCTTATTTTAAGGTATCTCTTCAGTCCCAGGACTGACTAAGTTATGACAGCCATGAAGAATTCTGAAATAAGACATGGAGCCTACTCAGTATCAGTGAGTGACAGATGAGGTGATGTAACAGCCAGAAGGCCTGTTAGTGACAGTGTGGGAGATAGAGTAGTTAGAGACATCCCAACCAACATTTAGGGCATCAGACAGGCTTTCTAGGTGATTTCTGCTTCTCTCCTGGTATTCATATATTCTCTATTTTATGTTACCATGAATTCATTTCTGAGTAAACCACAAAAAGAAACTGCAATGTGGAGTTTGGGGGTGGAGGTTTGGGGAAGAGTTCGAACGGGATGGGTAATATCTAGAAATATTGCATTAATACATGAAGTTCAAATATAATCAGAAAAACATTATTATAAATATTTACATGACACTAAAAATGACAATGCTAGGTATTGATTGAGTTCAGCAAGCAGGAACAATGTGTGTTAGTTGTACTAAATTAGAAGGATTTATCTTGTTAGGCAGAGGGGCATGTGTCTGTGGCTGTATCACTAGAGGGTTAGAGACAGGAATCTTGCAGGGTTGAGGTCAACCTGGACCACAGAATGATACCCTGTCTCTTTAACAAAACAAACAAAAGCAAGTAACCAATAAAGTGCCAACTTTTATAACTTCTCTCCTCTTTTACCATTTAACTTCTACATACCAGTATATAAAGTAAGTATGAATATCAATTTTTATTTGGCATTAACTTTTGCATTGGGTAATTTTGGTTTCAAATTATTTCAATTTAATCTTTCTTATTTTAATAATTAAGACACTTAGATGATACGTTTAAGTAGGGATAACCAGGGTATATAGATATCAGGGAAGTTATGCAACATGTTCCAGGAACTTATATACATTGTTTTTTATATTCAGTGTCTCTGTACCTTATGTTTGTATATACATATGCATGTAGATATGCATCCATATTTTTGTAGAAGGATAGAATTATACCCATTCTAAGTTAATAATTATTTTTGCTGTTGATAGAAATACCTCTCCAAGGCTCCTGGTTAGTAAATCACTAGAGGTGATGGGAGCTCTGGTTTACTAGTCTTTCTGTCTTCCTTCTCTAAAACTATTTCAACATCAGCAGTTGGCTGCTACAGTAATATGAAGTGAAGTACAGTAAATATGAGGAGTTAGTTGTTTCCTGTTTTTTGAGTTAGAATAGTTTCACCATCCAAACCAGACTGCAAACACTTAGCACACAGCTTGACATTTGGGGTCACAGGCCTCATGGACCTGCATAATCTGTTGCTCAGAGCATCATGGTTGATGCATGCCAACCCCGGCCGCAGGAAGTGGGAACAGGGTGGGCATAACCCTTAACCACTTGTACACTCGTGCACCGTGACACAGAAAGCTGCACATTCAGAGAAATATCTCAATTGCCAAGCTGCCAACAGTATTGCAAAATCCACATGATCCTGTGAGCTGTGTTGGGATCTCATCATTTCTCTTTGAAGGGCATCAGGCAAGACAGCATTATTTTTCAATAACTCACATGAGAAGAATGTATGTATGTATGTATGTATGTATGTATGTCGTTTCATCCTCATGTGCTGTCGTCTGCACAGAAAGTCATATGGAAACTTACTGTTCCTTTTGGTAGTACTGAGAGGTTGAGCCTTTGCAATTTGGAAGAGATTAGGGTGTGCAGGAAGGTGATGCTATATGAATGTTGTTATCCTGACTGAAATCTTGTCAGAGTGCCCTCTTTTTTCCTGCCACAAGAGGGCACTTGAATACGCCATATAGGTTCATGTGACTGAACAAACGTTCATTTGCTTCTCTCTAAACCTCCATCTCCTGCTTCCTGATATGCTGCCCCATTATCATTATTTCTTAGCTTGGGAAATTAGGAAAGGTCCACAAGAAGAAGCAGACTCAAGTAGTGCACTCCTGTGAGTTCTCATTGGAGGTTAAGTTGTTGCCAAAATTTATAGTAGAAGAAGGAGGAGGAGGAGCAGGAGGAGGGAGAGGGAGAGAGGAGGAGGAGGAAGAGGAGGAGGAGGACGAGGAGGAGGAGGAGGAGAAGGAGAAGCCCGAAACAAAATTTCAAACCCTGAAATGCGTATCTATTAGAGGATTCACATAGACAGACCTCCCAATGCCCTGACATGCAGCAAATTCAAACAAGTTGGGGCTTCTCTTGCTTTGTTTCTGTTTGTCCCCAGGTCTTCAGCCATGGTCAAAGGCATGCATGCTCCATATGGGGATTTGAGATGGTATCAGTAGCAATGGAAGTGGTATGAGGACATGTGGTTTGTGTCTTCTTCATGTGTGGTGTGTGTGTGTGTGTGTGTGTGTGTGTGTGTGTGTGTGTATGCGTGCATGTGCATGTATTCCTGTGTGTTCACAACTGTGTGCAAACTAATGTGTACATTTCAAAATTCTAAGGTTTCTACTATTGGAAGATATTTCTTACAGGGTTTATAGCCTGGGTCATCTTTCACATTCCCTCATACTGTGTTATAATCAGCATCAGCTTTTCTTGTTCTAATTTTAAATCTGAAATGACAGAAATGATTACAGATGTAACATTGATTTATTAACAGGCTCTACTCAGAGACAAAATGAATGTTATCCCATTAAAATGTCTTGCAGATTTTTAAAATATTCAAATGGGGAAAAGCAGTAATTTTAGATAAAAGAAATCCGGTCTGTATTTATCCCCCATAAGACACAGGGAAAACCTAGAGGATAGGAATTGATGATTCATTTTTTGTTCATTACTTTCCAAACAGCAAGAAAATGGACAAATCATTACTACCAGAAGATGTGTCCCAATTCCCATTTTTATTTTGGTTTTGTATTTAGTATGGCTTTTAGCTTTACTGGTTTCAGTATATAGATTTTTTGATCCACGAGACACTGTAGCCTGAGAATGACTGATGGAATTTGCAGAGAGCAACACACTTTGGACACAGGTCAATCTTGAAGCGGTACATCTGCCACTGTTCAGTGGGTGACTGTTAGGATCTGGATTCCTAAGGACTCCTACACCTGGGACAGACACCAGAATGTGTGTCAGTGGCAGCCTCCCAAGTCATAGGACTCTGTAAATACACGATTCACAGAGATCTGATGCAGTCAGTGATTGCAGGATACCCTGGTGTCTGAGAGTCACCTGTATCAATTAACCTCTACCTGTCTGTAGCCAGTGACTGTGATGCACAGAGCAGACTATTAGATGACTATATGCTTTAGACTTATGAAGAATTAAGATGCACTTTTTGGTTCCTTGGTCCTTGGCTTAAATCTTATTCCATGAAAATCTGGAGAAGTCTGCATTAGATGGACAGACTTCTGCTGCAGCTGTTTCACATGTTAAAGTATTACTAGAAGTGTTCCAGTCTCAATGTGCTAATTCATTTATTCCTGATGACAGTATTACAAGATGAATTAAGTGATATTTTAACTCTTCATAAATACTGTGGCTTTGATTAGAGATACTCATTGTGGGCGGGCATGGCTCAGTTGTTAATGACTTTGACTCATAACTAAAAGAACAAGTGAAACTAAATAATTGCCAAACACAGTGTAGCAAAATAGCAGTTTCAGTGACAGTTTCCTCTGGTCCCTAACCACTATGTTTTCCTGGTAAAGCATGATCACTCTTCCCCTTCCTACCAGGAGGAGACCTTATGTCTTGAATTCCTTCTGTAGTCCTTATTGGAGTTTAGAAACATCTTCCAAATATATACCTTAGATTGCCACAAGATGGCAGGATTACATCTCCAAGGAGAGATACCCATTTAATGGGCCATTTGGAGGAAATTCAGGCTATCATCCTACCATCAGTTCTAGGAATGCCAAAGCCACAGGAATGCCAAACTCAGAGCCACCAAGGAAACCATTACCTGGGATCCTGTTTAGAATGTGAATACAGCCTTGGGATCTGCCTTATATCTTCATGAATCACAAATTTTAGAATAAATGCATTATTGTTTTCTCTTTACCAAATACTTATTTTCTTAAACTCAAGAACATTCGTTTTTTTTTAATTTCTCTGTGCTTTGAGGCCATAGGCCTGATACAGATTATCACTTTCAGCTGAGAGTCCTAACCTATGAGTGAAGCACGAAATCCATGTGAGCTTGCAGAAGAAATACAGAAGAGAATATCAAGTGCACTTATTAGAGACAAGGTTTCTCTGTAAAGGTGCTTGGTTAATAATGTAAAGTGTTCAAGTGCTGTGAGGAATGGTCAAGCACCCTTAAGTGCTTTAGAGCTGCAATGAGAGACATCTCCATATGATGCCTCTCACCGTTGCAATGCCTGAGCTAAGTAAGAGGGACAGGAAAATGAAAGGGTAGTGGTTAATCACCAACTTCAACATGTAGACTGCAGAGAAGAGGCCATGCCTTGCAGTTCTCTACTGCTGTGGAGGAGGTAAAACAAAAACCTGTGAGTCCACTAATTGGGAAAACCTTTAAGTGTGTGGCAGAAGGTCAATGACTTTCTGAGTTTAACAGAGAATTTATTCCTACATTACTATAATGGGATATTGGTAAATCTATTCATAATGAAAAAGAACCTATAAACTGGGAAGTGTTTTCCTACTGTCAAGTTCTGCTAGAACATAGACCCATCATTAAGATGGAATGCTTCCCAGCACAAGGAGCATCATCTGCGCTCCTTCTCACTTCTCTCTGTTACCTTTGTTTGGTTTTAGGAATTCTACTGCTAGGAGAAATTGTAGGGTGAGAAAAAGGTAATTCAATCTCTGAATGGGGAGGAGCTCAGCTGCTGAGCAGTGGCCTGAACTGTGCAAGCTCCTGCACTCAATAACCTGCTGTTAGGTAACAAGAGTATAAGGGTGATGTTATCTCAGAGAGTCAGGCTTATTCAGGGCCTTGTCCTTTTGAAAAACAGAGGTTCTGCTTGGAGCCCGTATCTCCCACTCTAACCTCTGTCACTGTGAGGTTGGGAACTTAGCAAGCTGAGTTCTGCAAGACCACAGGTGTGATACAAGTTTGACTAGCTTCTGAGGCAGAGATTAACAGGGTGGAGAGAAACTGTTTTCAAGCAGATGTCCATTTCAATAAAACTCACAAGCAAACAAGGAACAGCTGTAGAGAAATCACGTAAACTAGCTCACAGCCATCAAGGAATTGGTGGTACCCTCTAGAGACTCAACAAAATTGCCTGAACCCTCGAGACATATGATCTCAGATTAGCATGCACAGGTGATGTTGCCATCACACCACAAACAAGTCAACTTCAGAGTCCTGAGTAAGTTTCTCTTCCCACATGTGAGGTCGTTGACATTCAGCCTACATGTCTCTCTGATCCCAGACAGTTGCATGGAAGGAAATTGTGACCAGCAACTTCTAGGATTTTTTCTATGAAATATAAATCTGAGGGAAATTGATTACAGGTGTGTGTGTGTGTATGATGTTTGTGTAGGATTTAAGCAAAACATACTCAAAACAGTTGTCACAAAGCTAGAAACATAGTAAAACAACCCACTTATTATTCAATCTACAGTAAATACACTAAAAACTCAAGTTATTATAGCTGTAAAGAGCACTAATTATTCCTTTATTTATTATTTCACTAACTCACTCACTCATTAGTTGACACCTAAGATCTGAGAAACAAATGTGCTCACCATATTCCTGTCTTTCCTTCAATCCCCCTTGGGAGTCTCTTTGCTCTAACCCTAGATGAAATTGATATAAATCTGCACACAGAGCAGAGCAGTCAGAGTGGAGACAGAATGGAGATTTATGTAGAAAACACCTGGTTGCCATCCACACACTGGTCATTACCATAACCACATTGACACCCACTCATGCCCAGGGGATGGGATGATTGCCTCCTAAGATAGAAGAGAGTTCTCCCAATAAGAAGAAAAGAGTCAGTGAAGAACTGTTCTGTTTGGACTCTAGATTTAGACAGTACCTAATACAACATAATAAAATACAAAGCAATAGCAAGCCAACTAGATTAAGCAAAAAAACCTGAAGTCTAACTGATTGAATTTTAGAATGTTTAACACTTGGTAAGAGAGTATCAGATGAGCCTATAAAACAGTACCGTCATTTTGTTTTAGGAGTGTGCTTACAGCAATGTGCACAAGAGCACTGAGCTGAGTGATGGAGTATAGTGCCTTGTGAATGGGGTGCTGCCAGCCTCTATACAGATATTCTTTGACTGATGGGCTGTGCGGGAGAATGTTTACCTCCCAGAGAACCGCTGAACTAAAGTCTCACTCTAGCTTTCATATGTTATCATTCAGTACTTAAACATGACCAGAGGCCAAAACAAATAGGAATCCTCAGCCTTGGAACTTCAGCCTCCAAACTTGGGTGAAAAATTACCCTCTTTACTGTACATAGTCAGTTTGCCTTAGGCATTTGGTTAATGTGACAATAAGAACAGCCACAATCCCAGATCCGTTACTAATGTATCCCAATGTAAATGAGTTAGAACGAGGCCCTTGTTCCTACAGTTTGTACTTGAGGATCCCTAAAAAAGAAGCTAGCCAGTCTTTTATCTAGGTTCATTTTATGTTTATTTGTGTGTATGTGTGTATATGCTATACATACTAGTGAGTGCATGTGTCCATGGAATCCAAAGACATGGGGCACCCTGGAACTGAAGTTAACAGGAGACAGTGAGCTGCCTCTTTTGGCTTCTAAAAACCCAGCCCAGGTCCTCTGTAAGCACAGTAGGTGCTCATGTACTTTTAATACCTAAGGTATCTCTAAGCATGGAGGCCATCCTAAATCCAAACATTGCTGAATTAAAATGCGTACTTTGTGATGTACTTGCATCTGGGCACTTAGCAAGGAGCTCAAAACTCAGATTCCCAGGCATAATGCAGGAGATCATGAGCATGCAATCCCTGAGTGGAATTTAGGGATCCACACTTCACAAGAGCACTAGGAGATTTCTACAGAGTCAAAACTGAACAGCAGAGGATGCAGAAATTGTGACCTAGCCACTCTGCAGGGATTTGTTGGACTTTTAAGACTCATGTGGTTGTTCCTCAGAGAGAGGGTAATATATAAAAGCATTTATTATGTCCCTGCTCCTGCTGTACCTTAAATGTCAGAGGGAGTTGTAGATGAAGGCCACACTCTATGCCTGGAGAGTATTTTCCAATCTTCCTTTGTGGTTTGAGGTTTCTATAGAAACTTATGTCTTAGGCTTCAAAGCGTTCACAATTTTCTGAGCAAGACCAGGTAGCATATATTTTTGGCTTTAATGGGCAATGTAAAATAATCTTACATACTGTAACCTGTGTGCATTTTTAATTTTTATTTACTTTAGCTATTTTAAAATTCCAGAACCATACCATATCACATGATCTATAAGAGAAAAAAGGTAAAAATGAAAAGAAAAGCAAGCAAGGAGTGGAGTTTGGTTCATAGGATCAGTGTGCTGACTCCTCACTGAGCCCAGGGACACGGTCTATGTGGAAATTCTCTGATCTGTCCTTGTGCTCCGGGTCCTATTTAAGTGTTCTCATGCAAGAGGCCTCAAGGAAGTCTCCTGTTTACTTTCTGGGCACAGGCACAGCATCCTGACACAGGGCTGGTGGAGTTCAAATGGTGTAATGCAATGTCTGTTAGGTCACTATTAGGATAGGGAAAGCCACTTTGTGTGTCATCCACCACCATGCTCGTTTTGTTCTTTCTGCCACTCCAGAATTAACAGCACTGACATGGTCATTATCATGTTGTTCCTCTTGTCACTTGATACAGCTTTAAACATCATGGACTCCAGTTCAGAGCAAAAGGCAAGGTTGTGTTTCTATGTGTGAGGGAGTATGATCAAATATATGTAGGGAGATACAAGACCACTCTCTTTGTAGGACAGTTGCCTACTTGTATATACCCTACAGTGCAATCTGCAATTGTTCTCCTACTTCCTGCCAAACCCTTCCTCACATTTCTACCCGCGTCTACTGTTTTCGTGTGAACCTTTTTTCTCTATACCAGAGGTTCCAGAGGATTTTTTTCACCTTAAAATCTTCTTTGCTGGCAAAATTTATATAAGAAATTGGTGGCCCGGGCCGTCAGGCCGCGGTGCAGCCTGAGGAAGCCTCGGGCTTGGGGGCCGGCACCGAGCCGCCGCCCCGCTCCCCGGGGCCCGCACAGCCGAGCCCCGGCCGACCCCGGATACCTACACGGCCGCGACCGAGCGCGAGGCGAGCACGATGGCGATGTCCATGCAGCGGGGAAACAGAGGATAATGGCGTCTGCAGCGCTGTCGCCTGGAGCGCCCTCCTCTCTCTGGCTCTCCCTCACTCGCTCGCTCCCTCTCCCTCCCTCCCTCATGCTCGTTCGCGCACTCTGGAGCGATGGGAGGGGGAGGGGAGCAAGGACGCTGCTCTCGCGAGATCTGAGGCGGGCATTCACGTGTGGCTGGAGGGGGGCGGCTCCAGGGTCTCTGCGAACCCCAGGGGAGCCCCGCGGGGGTTGGAGCCCAGGACTCCGGTCATTTCTCTGCAATAGAGGCTTTGCATATTCCACTGACAGCCCAGCTGGAGACAGTGTCATCAGATCTCATGCTGCCCTGAGGAGCAGTGGATGTGTGTGCTCTTATTTTGAAAATGAGTGTAAATAGTGCTGTATTAAGAGTTGAAACCTGGCTCTTGGCAACATGGCATGTTAAAGTGCCTGTACCCTGGCTGGAAGCATGTGTTAACTGGATCCAAGAAGAAAATGAAAATACTAATTTGAGCCAAGCACAAGTAAATAAACAGGTGTTGGAGCAATGGCTTCTTACTGACCTGAGAGACTTGGAACATCCTCTCTTACCTGATAACATTTTAGAAATCCCAAAGGGAGAACTGAATGCATTTTATGCTCTGCAGATCAATTCCTTGGTTGCTGTAAGTCAGCCTGCATATCCCCAGATACAAAAGCTGAGAGGAAAGAATACAACTAATGATCTAGTTTCAGCTGAAACACAGGTTACCCCAAAACCATGGGAAGCAAGGCCTTCATGGATGCTCATGCTGCAGCTCACCGATGGTGTCACACAAATCCAAGGGATGGAATATCAGTCTGTTCCAGCTCTCCATGGTGGTCTTCCTCCAGGTACAAAAATTTTGGTTCATGGACGAATTTCCTTTCGTCTTGGTGTTCTCTTGTTGAAACCGGAAAATGTGAGGGTATTAGGGGTTGAGGTAGATGGTCTTTCAGAAGAATATGCTCAGGAAAAAGTACTTGGAAGACTGATTGGTGAGCTAGACCCTGCAGTCTCAGTTGTACCAAATGACTCTGCTCACAATGTGCCCAGAGTTTCGGGGTCGGGGTCAGACCCTGCTTTAGGACCTTCAGATGAAGAGCTCTTGGCAAGTCTTTATGAAAGTGAGGGACCTGCAGCAAACGATGATGCATCCATGGGAGCAAGCGGCTTCAGCGCAGGCAGTTCCTTAAATACTACTCCCACAGGCCAGTCTGATTTTGAGCCAGGATGGAATATTTCTTCAAGGCAAAAGGAGAAACCAAACCAATCTGTGCATTTCTCTAATGGAGAGTTTGATGACTTTTCACTGGAAGAGGCCTTGCTTTTAGAAGAAACTGTCCAGAAAGAACAGATGGAAACCAAAGCATTGCAGCCACCAACTTTGAAGAAAAACACAGATAGATGTGTAGACTCACATAAACCTAATACTCAGAACCACACTGGTTTGATTCATAAACAAGGAAACAACAATTGCAATGAAAAAAAATTATCTGAACAAATAATTCATGAAGACAAATTTTTTGACTGTCTATCTGCTAGAGACCATCATAAGAGACTCCTAGCCCATGACTTTACAAATGACAGTAAGACTTTGGGTGTAGATAATACGATAAAAGAAAACATCGACAGTTCACGTGAACATTGCTTAAGTAATAAAATGTTAAAGAGAAAACAAGGAACCTGTCTATCAGAAAAGAGTTCAGAGATCTCTGATGAAAATAGCTACCCTTTTCAGACTTGTTCTTCAGAATCACTTGAGAATAATACTGATCTTTCCATCGGCATGGACTTAAATTCTCCACCTTTTATCTATTTGGTTGTTCTAATGGCCAGAAAGCCAAAGGAAGTTACCACTGTGAAAGTCAAAGCCTTTATTGTCACTTTAACTGGGAATCTCTCAAGCTCTGGTGGCTGTTGGTGTATAACTGCAAAGGTTTCTGATGGCACCGCATATCTAGATGTAAATTTTATAGATGAAATACTTACCAGTATGATAGGGTTTTCAGTACCAGAAATGAAACAATTAAAAAAGGACCCTCTTAAATATCAGACCTTCCTAAAAGGGTTACAAAAATGTCAGCGAGATCTGATAGATTTGTGTTGCCTAATGACTATTTCATTTAATCCTTCTTCAGGTGAAGCCATGGTACTTGAATTACAAGATGTCAGTGTGGAGCACCTTGAGAACCTAAAGAAGCGGCTAAAAAAATAATTGGCCAAAATGCTATTGGAGTATACCTTAAGACATGCAAATATTTGTAATCAAATTTGTTCATATTCTTATTTTTTAAATTCCGTAAAAGAAGAAAAAGCTTCAGAGCTTAAAAAATGGATGATATTGCTCTGTTCAAGAGGCTTTCTGCCAAGCCTGCGTTTGACCCTCTGGTCCCTTGTAGCTTAAAAGAGGAGCCAACTCCCAGAATCTGTTGATCATCCTCCACACATGCAGCATGGAATTCATACAGATACCCACACGTATATACTAAATGACATTTAAAAATAAAGATATTTAATTAAAAAAAGAAATTAGTGAACAAATCAAATATTTACTGATAATAAAACATAAACCTATTTTAATGATTCTGTAGTATACGCATAATTTTACTATTTACTCAAAATGGTAGTTAATTTGCACATTGATGAGAAGGATGCACTTGTTTATTTTTACATCAAGTATTAAATCTAGAACAAAACTTTAAATATCAGAAATGCAGAATATCTCAATATTTTTCTTAGAGTTCATTTCTATTTTATTTTGCAGTTGTGCTGAGGATGCTGCTTCTAATAATCACTTAGACAAAATGACAAAAGTATGTTTAGAGACATGTTAAATTGCTGAAAATACTTACCTAACTCCCAGCTAGCTAGATTTAATTTAATGAGTACGTGCATGCATTCATGTGTATGTTTGTGTGTGTGTGTGTGTAGTGTGTGTGTGCAGTTCATGTCAGGTGCTCAAATAGTATGAATTTAAAAACTTCAAACATTCTGTAACAATAGGCTAAGATAACTAGCTCCAGACTTTCACAAGGAAGAATGTGGATAGAATAATGAGAAGTCTCTGTTTTATGTAATTAAACCATTTCATAATCTTACAAGAGCAGAAAACTTCCTTCGTCCAATAAAATCCTTAAAGATCACAATGTGCTCATCTTCCATCTGAGCCAAGGAGTTTCAGGTAGCATTTGTTGGCACTCCTTGGTGTGTTGGCATGCATAGTGTAAGGTAATGTACTGAGTAAATACATCAGGCTTCACAGTAGTTGTGCATATGACATGGGTCAGTACTCTAGAAATGCCTCAGATAAATTGTGTGTTTGGTTTTGAACTTACTTTTATTGGTTATGCATTCAGAAACTTTTTTCTGTTGTCAGAAATATCATGATTCCCACATTCAGTATGAGGCTGAGAGTTATGATGAAGAAATAGTTTTCTAAACAGCTGCTCTCCCTCAACTTGAGCTGTTCCCGTCCTTGGAAATATTCTGACTCCCCTTTTCTAAAAGGTCTATAAGCCACCTTGTTGTAAGTGTATAAGAAAAATATATTCGTTTAAATTTCTCTATTTCACATAGCTCCCTCAAATTCAGTAACAAAGGGTATTTATTATTGATTAATGGTACAAACCTAAGTAAGTCATTAATACTTGTAGTTGTCTGTAAGCACAAATTGGTCAAGGCCGAAGAAGCTAGTGACAAAGATGAAAGCCTTGAGCACGTTTTTCCATGTTTCTGGTAATGTTTCCCATCAATTGCCTTGTGTGTGTGTGTGTGTGTGTGTGTGTGTGTGTGTGTGTGTGTTTCAATACTGAGTTGCTCTGTGTAACAGCTGTGGCTATCACCAACTCAATTTGTAGACAAGGCTGGCTTTGAACTCAGAGATCCACCTGCATCTGCCTCTGAAGACTGAGGATTAAAGGCTTTGTGGCCACCACAGGCATATCTAAACTTCCTTTCTGTGTGATGTGCCCTTCAACAGTCACATTAACAAATGTTTCATCCTGAGTGAAGTAACCCAGTCACAAAAAGACAAACATGACATGTACTCACTCATATATGGATTTTAGACATGGATCAGGATGGTGCCAGTCTGCACTTCCACTGACAGAGAGTCTGGGAAACAGGAAAGAACCTAAGAGAGATATGCATGGTACCCAAGAGAAGAGGAATGAGGCAAGACCTTCTGAACAGATTGGGAACACAGCAAGGGGTGGGGGGGAGTGGGAGCTGGGAAGAAGAGAGGGGGAAGAGGAAGAGAGAGTAGGTCATGGGGGAACAGGAAGGTTGAGTCGGAGATAGACTAGGGGGACGAGGGAATCATAGGTTAGAAGACCGATCAGGCACCAGTGTGACCTCTAGTGATCCACAGGGATGACACCAACTGACAAGTTAAACAATATTGGAGAGACCACCTCGAAGGCCCATTCCTGATAATGAACTTGATGTCTATAACCATCCTGGAGCCTTCATCCAATGACTGATGGAAGCAGAGGCAAACATGTACAGTTAAACACTGAACTGAACCTAAGGAACCCAGTGACAGAGAGAGAGAAGCGATGAGCAAATTGGCAAAGAATGGGCTGGCAAAACCAGCACAGATGGTTGATCTGAACAGGGGAGAGCTCTTGAACCCCAGACCAACAGCTGTGAGGCCAGCATGGGACAGATCCAGACCCCCTGAATGTGAGAGTCAGTGAAGAGTCCTGGGCAACCTATGGGGCCCTGGGCAGTGGATCAGTGTTTATCCCTGGCATACAAATGGACTTCGTGTGTCCATACCACAAAGAGGGATGCTCTCTCAGCCTGGACTCTTAGGGGAGTGCCTGGACCCTGCCCTGAGTGAAATGACTGACTCTAGATATCCCCTATGTGGAAGGAAGTGGCAATAGGGTGGGATGCTGGGGGGATGGTGGGGAGTGCAGGAGGAGGGGAGGGATGAGGAACTGGGATTGGCATGTGAAGCAAGCTATTTAAAATTAAAATAATAAAGTTAAAAAAGAAACGTTTCCTTGCAAGCTTCATTATAGATTGAAGGCAACTTTTTGCTTAAAGTGGGATGCTTTATTGAGGGAAATGGAAAGTGAGTGGA
>NW_024432467.1:0-2239 GCF_017639785.1 Mesocricetus auratus
GTTGTGTCTTCATTTGCATTGAATTCTAGGAAGTCTTTAATTTCATTTTTTATTTCTTCCTTGACACATGTATGGTTCAATTGTGCATTGTTCAGTGTCCATGAGTGTGTATGGTGTCTGCCATTTGTGTTGTTGTATTGTAACTTTAATGCATGGTAGTCTGATAGGATTTAGGGGTTATTCCACTTTTTTGCAAATCTAGAGTTTTCCTATATTACCAAATATGTGGTCAACTTTAGAGAATGTTCCATTTGGAGCTGAGAAGAAGGTAGATTCTTTTTTGTTTGGATGGAATGTTATATAAATGATTTCTAATTCCAGTTGTGTTATAATTCCTCTTAGTTCTTATGTTTCTTAAAGTTTATGTCTGTTGGTCCTGTATAGCGGTGAGAGTGGAGTGTTGAAGTTTTGTACTATAAGTGTGTAAGGTTTTATGTGTGATTTGAGCTTTATTAATGTTTCATTACGTACATGGGTGCCTTTGTATTTGGGGCATAGATGTTCAGAATTGAAACTTATTCCTGATAATTTTTTTCTCTGATGAAGATGAAATGACCTTCTTAATCTCTTTTGCTTGATTTTAATTTGAAGTTTAATATTTTCAATACTAGGATAACTAATCCAGCTTGTTTCTTGGGTTTATTTGATTGGAAAATGTATTTCCAACCCTTTACTTTGAGGTAATGTTTGTCTTTGTCATTGAGATGTGTTTCTGGTATGAAACAGAAGGATGGATTCTGTCTTTTTAAGCATTCTGATAGCCTGTATATTTTATAGACAAGTTAAGACAATTGACTTTTAGGGATATTAATGACCACTGATTGTTGATTGTTGCTTTCTTTTGATTTATGGTTGGTGGTATCATTGGGTGTAGATTTCCGCTCATTTTTCTTTTGGTGTTTTGTAAAGTGAGATTATCTAATGCCTATGTATTTTTGAGTGTAGTTATCTTTGTTGGGTTGGAATTTTACTTCTAGCACTGTCTGTAGGTCTAGATATCTGGAAATATATTATGTATATCTGGTTTTATAATGGAATATCTTTTTTTCTCCATCTATAAAAATTGAAGGCTTTTCAGGGTACGGTAATCTGGGCTAGCATTCATATTTCCTTAGCATATGAAGAACATCTATTCAAGACCTTTTGGCTTTCATAGTTTCCATTGAGAATTTTGGTGCTATGAACATAGATGAACACATGTTCTTTTATTATAAATTTAAATCCTTTTGGTATTTACCTAAGTCTGGGATTGCTGGATCTTGAGGTAGACTGACAAACTGCCATACTAACTGCCAAAATGGTTGAGCAAATTTGCACTTCTACCAGCAGTGGAAGAGTGTTCCCTTTTCTCTACATCATCTCTAGCATAAACGGCCATTGCTTTTTGCTATTCATTCAGGTGTGAGATTCTATCCCAGAATTGTTTGATTTTCATTACCCTGAAGTCTAAGGATGCTGATCAATCTAGCCATTTTAGATTTCTCCATTGAGAAAACTTAAGTCCCATTGAAACAATGACCTCAACATAAACCCAGCCACACTGAATGTCTTAGAAATGAAATTGTGAATGAAGTGGTAGAGCTGACCACTTCCTCAACATAACACCAGTAGTACAGATTATGAGATCTACTACTAATAAAAGTGCCCACCTGAAAAGGAGAAACTTCTGTAAGGCCAATGACACACTGAAGAAGACAAAATGACAGCCCACTGAATGTAAAAGTATCTTCACCAACCCTATATTTGACAAATGACTGATATTGACTATATACAGAGCATTGAAGAAGCTTGTCAAGAAAGCATCAGAAAATTCAATTCAAAAGTGGGGTACAGAATTAAATAGAGAATTCTCAGTAGAGTATTACTTCTTATAGAAGAGAAAATGTACCAACAAAAGACATGGGGTTTGTCCTTCACAGTTTATATATAGTGAGATTAGGTGCCCTCATGTTATTTAACAGTTCCAGTTGCTAGAATATGCCCAAGGCTTTTACAATAGGCTCATTCAGAGACTGAACTCCATTGTATCTTCACAACAAAAGTTGTACAATTGCACATACCTTTCGATAGTAAATCGCCCATATACAATTCTGATTCTGTTTCCTGTTTCTTGTGCCCATGATATGAGCAGACATAATTATGCCACAGTTGTCAGACAACACTTATGATGTATCTGTCTTTCACAATGTAATACACCATCGATTTGTAAACCAACCACACCCACTCATGACCTCACAAT
>NW_024432468.1:0-17690 GCF_017639785.1 Mesocricetus auratus
TGTTTTAACTAGGCAATTTGAGAGGAGTTGAAATTGGCAAAATTAACATCAGGTCCTTTTACAAAGATTACTGGTTAAGCAGCATCCATGACCATGTGAGTTTAAATACCTCTCGCAAATGCTGTAACAGGTATCATTTTCTTTATTACAAAAACAGGTACATTCAAATTGGATGTAGAAAGTTCAATATGTCCAGGCTACAATAGCTCTTGAACCAGCTGATGAGAAGCATCCAATTTTATTTTACATAGGGCCATTGTTCTACCCACATGGGTAACTCTGATTCCAAGTGTTTGGATTAGGTCACATGGGTGGTGGAGGATTTGTCAAAATTGTCCCAGTTAAAAATGACAGAGTCCTGTCCAAATTTCTGACTTGTGGGTAACAATTTTTTGAGTGGTAATAACTTTTGGAGTGGTAAATAGTTCTGTGTGCCCCTCATTATCTCTGCTTTTGAGAGGTTCTGAGCTACACTCTGGAGCTACAGTCATATCCACTCCTTGTAATGTAGTATGGCATAATGGTAACCAAGCACAAGTAGTTCAGTTTAAATTTACACATGGTGAGTAATTTACCAACTGTTCTTGCTTGGAATTTTTAAATATTTTGTAAAGATCAGACTTTTATTTCTTCATCTTAGCACTATCACTCCATAGGGAATCATTCAACAATCTCGAATGGGGAAAAGTAGCAATAGGAAAACATTCTGGTCTTTCATTCAGAACAACCTTTGGAGGTCATATTTAACTTGTTCCCAACCATGAATATTAAGTCTTCTGGAGTGTAGAAACCATGGACTTGTTTTCCCAAAGTTTAAATACAATCTTATCTGTCTTCTGCTTAATGCTGATACCTTGTTTCTTTAAAAATTCTAGTAACTGTTCTATCAATACAGCCATAGAAGCTGAAGTTCCCATTTTTCTTTTATTATTTTAATTTTAAATAGCTTAGCTTGATTTTCCTGTCAATCCCAGTTCCCTCTGCCTTCCCTCCTACCACCCCCCCACCGTATCCCCAGCCTCCAACCCTACTGCCACTTCCTTCCACAAAGTGTATATCCAGAGTCTCTCATTTCACTCAGGGCAGTGTCCAGGTACTCCCCTAAGAGTACAGGCTGAGAAGGTATCCCTGTTTGTTTTATGGACACACATGTCCGTTTGTGTGCCAGGCATAAACAGTGATCCACTGCCCAGGGCTCCATAGGTTGCCCAAGCCTCCTCACTGACACTCTTCACACTCACACTTAGGGGGTCTGGATCACTCACATGCTAGCCTCCCAGCTGTTGGTCTGGGTTCCAAGAACTCTATCCTGTTCAGATCAGCGGTCTCTGATGCTTTTGCCAGACCATTCTTTGCCAATTTGCTCATAGCTCCTCTCTCTCTGTCACTGGGTTCTTTGGGTTCAGTTCAGTGATTAACTGTGGGTGTTTGCCTCTGCTTCCATCATTCACTGGATGAAGGCTCCAGGATGCTTATAGACATCAAGTTAATTATCAGCAATGGGCATTCGAGGTGGTCTCTCCACTACTGTTTAGCTTGTGAATTGGTGTCATCCCTTTAGATCACTAGAGGTCACCTTGGTGCCTGATCTATCTTCTAACATATGATTCCCTCTTCGCTCTATTCTACCCCTAGGTTTTTCAAGGCCATCTGACTTCATGGTGTTTGATACCAGCAGAGAACACAGGACTCTCAGTCTCAACCAAGAATTCATAGGGAAAATGTCATCTCTTGTAACCTGGGAGAACACCAGACCCACTTCGAACGCTACAGCTGCCTCAGATTGCACACAATCTTAGACAATGCATTGTCGTTCAAACTGAGCAAAGCCATCAGCAGCCCCCAACCTTCAAGGTCTGACTGTGTCAGAGTAAGCTCTGTTCTCTACCTGGCTAGTGGCCACCGTCACAGAGGCTGGAAATTACGACATCAATGAGGCCTCTATGGTGGGGCCTGGGACAACCTGCTCTGTGGGCTGTGAGTTCTGTTGGGAAACAACTGAGGCAGCTGAGGCAGAAACCTCGGAAGGGAGTCAACTGCCCGGGCCAGAAGAGAGAAGGTGCATGGCAGGAATGTGCGTGGCTGATGGTGTCCCTACCCGCAGTGTTTGCTGGTGATGGCATTGGGCCAGGTCCTGAGTCTGCAAGCCTTGCAGTGGGCATCCTCAAGGATGAGGGGCGGGGTTCGACCGGGCGTAGAAAGAGGAACCCCGCAAATAAAACTAGAGGCTGCTGGTTTCTGGGGGCTCTTCTGGCACAGACAGGCTGAGTGTGACCCCTTCGAGCTTTGGTCCAGATTTGCTGGCTTTCCCGGGCAGCCTGGAGCAGGTGGCTGCCATAGGCAGTGGCTGTCCATACAGGAGTGGATGGGGCAGGAGATACAGGAAGTGCCCTAGGTTGAGTCTGGTTGAGCAACTGGCAAAACTCTGCATGTGCTTCCCTGAGTGTCCTAATCCAGAAGTGCGTGGCACTCAGGGCTAAATTCTCTGTGTCTGCATGGACAGGCAGAGTAGTAGGGAACTAGTTCCTTCATCAGAATTGTCACAGTGCTTGTGTGCCCGATGCTTGTAGGCACCTTTAGTGATTACTTTTTCTTCCCTGTCAAAGGGGGTTCTGCCATGGACAGAGGTTTGCTTCAGGCATATTGGTCTGGTAGGGAGGCTGGAGTGCACAGGAGAATTGAGGTAACTTTCACATGATTAGGGGAGATGAGAGCTAAAGTAACAAAAGTGCAGAATAAACGTGAGCAGGACATGCGAGCAGTTCAGTTACAGTGTAAGATTGACTTCAAGTATGGATAATGAGAGAAAAGGTAGAAGTTAGTAAGTGGTTTTAAGTGTCAGCGGGTGAAGATGGCCTGAGGTCAGAGTTGTGAAGTGTGAACCTGGGTCACATAAGCAGATGTTGGAGCAGCAAACTGGGTGGGCACTTTAGGAACTCACAAAGAGCCGAGTGGAAGAGGGCAAGTAGGCAGCTAAGGATGAGTGTGGAGTCACTGTAGTGCACTGACACATAAGCTCAGAAGTCAGGGAGGTTTGAAGGAGGGGAAAGTGTGATCAGCGACTTGGAATGAAAATTTGTAGTTGTATTGTACCGTTGAAAGACATGAACCACAAATATTAGGGGTTTTTGTTGTTGTTTTTTTGGTTTTACAAAGAGGGTTTCTCTGTATTGTTTTGGAGGCTGTCAGTCCAGCCTTGCCTCGAACTCACGGAGACCTGCCTGCCTCTGCCTCCTGAGTGCTGGGATTAAAGGTGTGTGCCACCACTCCCAGGGCTGCAAATATTAGTTTTAAATGATCCAACAGACACGATTGTAAGGGTTACAAGAAACAGGTGACATTAGATTTAAGGATTTGGTAATCCAGCATGGCTAAAGTTTTATTTTAACATGTAAAAAGTAACTTGTTTTCCTCTCTAGATAATAGGCGTGTCAGTGAACAGAAGCAATATCTGATTCTACAATATCCTGGACACAGTTCACAGCTTTTCCTGGTTTAAAAGAAACCCAGGTCCTCTTTGATGCAGGAAGAATTCTTCTTTGGTTTACTTAATGCCTTGCGCAGTTCCTTGTCTAAGATGAATAAAGCAAGAATTTAGGCAATTATATGTATCATTGGCTTACAAGTTAATTAGATTTAAATATTCAGTTTTAATTAAAAATGTATTCTATACCTTTCCACAGAAGTTTAAGAAAGTGACTCACAATAATTATAACTTCATTACAGAGTTATTAAAATAATATTGGGAAAAAGAGCCATTATAATTACCAGGTTTGGTGGCATGCATTTGGTGTTCATATATTATTTAATCTTGTTCCTCCTTTAGATAGTACAATACAGAACAAGTTCTCTGTTCTGTGTTCCAGTGCCTGCAGATTGCCTGGGAACTGCACAGAGCTCCCAATCCCAACAGGAGCCAAGCACACCAGACTCCAGGTCTTCCCTCCCGCCAACGAGACCAGGAAACTAGAGGAGGCTGGGGGACCAGGGAAGCAGCTGTTCCTGCAGTAGCATCAGGTAAACAGGCCAGGTTCCTGGCCTGTGTTCCAGTACCTGCAGATCGCCTGGGAACTGCAGAGAGCTCCCAATCTCGGTGGGAGACAAGCACCCCAGAATCCAGGTCTTCCCTCCCGCCAACGAGACCAGGAAACCAGAGGAGCAAGGGAGACCAGGGGAGTAGCTGTTCCGGATCAGGTACAACAGGACCCAGCATAGGGTCCAGGGAACCAGGTAGGAGGCTAAGCACCCCAGATTCCTGTTCATCTTCCCCACCCACGGGACCAGCATTTGGACAAGGAATAGAAGAACCACCAGATTACTGGACTTACTAGCACCCACCAAAAGTGAACTCTGGTCCCCAGACCAGTAAGGGGCTCTTTCTGCACCCACTAGAGGAAGAGATGGGAAAGAGACAATAGAAAAACACACTCAGCAACAGAAAAACAAATATGACACCGCCAGATTCTAGAGACTCCACACCAGCAAGACCCCAACATTCCAATGCAAAGGAAGCAGAAGAGAACGACCTTAAAAGCACTTTCTTGAAAATGATAGAGGCCCTAAAAGAGGATATAGGAAAATCCCTCAAAGAAATGGAAGAAAAAACAAACCAAAAAATGCAAGAAATGGAAGAAAAAACAAACTAAAAAATGCAAGAAATGGAAGAAAAAACAAACTAAAAAATGCAAGAATTGGAAGAAAAAACAAACCAAAAAAGGCAGGAAATTTAAGAAGAAACGAACCAAAAAATGCAAGAAATGGAAGAAAAAACAAATCAAAAAATGCAAGAATTGGAAGAAGAAACATACCAAAAAAGGCAGGAAATGTAAGAAGAAACGAAGCAAAAAATGCAAGAAATGGAAGAAAAAACAAATCAAAAAATGCAAGAATTGGAAGAAGAAACATTTCAAAAAAGGCAGGAAATGGAAGAAGAAACAAAGCAAAAAATGCAAGAAATGGTAGAAAAAACAAAGCAAAAAATGAAAAAAATGGAAGAAGAAACAAACCAAAAACGGCAGGAAATGGAAGAAGAAACAAAGCACAAAATGTGAGAAATGGAACAAAAGGCAAACCAAAAAATGCAAGAAATGGAAGAAAGAACAAACCAAGAAATTCATAAAAGGCAACAAATGGACGAAAAGATAAATAGAAAATTGCAAGAAGCAATGAAAACACTGCAAGGGTTGAAAACTGAAAGAGAGACATTAAAAAATACAATCTGAAGAAAGGCAGAAAATAGAAAAGCTGGACAAACAGTCAGGCACTACCGATACAAGCATTACCAAAAGAATAGAGGAGATGGAAGAGACAATCTCAAGTGTTTTAGATACACTAGGAGAAATGGATTTATCAACCAAAGAAAACCTTAAATCCAACAAATCCTTAACACAAAACATCCAGGAAATATGGGACACAATGAAAAGACCAAACCTAAGAATAATAGGTACAGAAGAAGGAGAAGAAATCCACCTCAAAGAGGCAGAAGGCATATTCAACAAAATCATAGAAGAAAACTTTCCCAACCTTAAGAAAGACATGCCAATGAAGGTACAAGAAGCCTACAGAACACCAAATAGAGTGGACCACAAAAAAATCCCACATAATATTCAAGACCCCAAACATACAGAATAAAGAAAGAATATTAAGAGCAGATAAGGAAAGAGGTCAAGTAGCATATAAAGGCAGACCTATCAGAATTACACCTGATTTCTCCATGGAAACTCTGAAAGCCACAAGGTCCTGGATAAATATTATACCTACACTAAGATACCATGGATGCCAGCCCAGACTACTATACCTGGCAAAGCTCTCAATCATTAAAGACGGAGAAAACAAGATATTCCATTACAAAACTAGATTCAAGCAATATGTGTCCACTAACCCAGCCTTACAGAAAATTTTGGAAGGAAAACTCCAACCCAAGGAAGCTAACTACAACCAGAAAAACATAGGCATTAGGGAATCTCTCTCCACCAACAACAAAAAGAACAAAGGGGTGAAATTCCACACATAATTCCACCAACAACAACCATTGCAAATCGAAGAAGGATGAGCAATCAATTGTCATAAATATCCCTCAATATTAATGGCCTTAACTCACCCATGAAAGACACAGACTAGCAGAATGGATTCCTTCTGCTGAATACAAGAAACACACCTCACCCTCAAAGACAGATATTACCTGAGAGTTAAAGGTTGGGAAAAAATGTTTCAATCAAATGGACCCAAGAAACAAGCCAGGGTAGCAATTCTAATATCTAACAAACTGGACATTAAAATAAAATCAATCAAAACAGATGAAGGAGGTCATTACATACTCATCACAGGTGACAGCCACCAAGATGAAGTGTCTATCCTGAACATCTATGCACCAAATACAAAGGCATCCACATTCGTTAAAGAAACATTATTAGAAATTAAATCTCATCTAAAGCTCCACACAGTTATAGTGGGAGATTTCAACACAGCACTCTCACCATTAGACAGGAATACCAGACAGAAACTCAACAAAGAAGCGAAGGGTCTAATAGAAGTAATTACCAAACTGGGATTAACAGATATCTATAGAACATTTCATCCACATAAAAAAGAATATACCTTCTTCTCACCAACACATGGAACCTTCTCAAAAATCGACCACATACTTGGCAACATATCAAACCTCAGCAGCTACAGAAAAATTGGAATAACTCTGTGCATCTTATCAGACCACCATGCTTTAAAATTAGAATTCAACAACAACACAAATTGTAGAAAACCTACAAACTCATGGAAATTGAATAATGCTCAAATGCACCATCTCTGTGTCAAAGAGGAAGTAAAAAAAAGAAATTAAAGACTTCCTCGAATTCAATGAGAATGAAGACACAACATACCCAAACCTATGGGACACTTTGAAAGCAGTGCTACGGGGGATGTTCATAGCACTAAGTGCTCACATGAAGAAACAGGAGAACAGTTATAGCAGAGAATTAACATCACAGCTGAATGCTCTAGAACACAAAGAAGCAAACTCCCCCAGGAGGAGTAGACACCAGGAAATAATCAAATTGAGGGCTGAACTCAATAAAGTGAAACCAGGAAACAATACAAAGAATCAATGCAACGAAGAGTTGGTTCTTTGAGAAAGCCAACAAGATAGACAAACCTTTGTCCAAACTTACCAAACAGCAGAGAGTGAACACACAAATTAACAAAATCAGAAATAAAAAGGGGGACATAACAACACACTCTGAGGAAATCCAGTGAATCATTAGGTCATACTTGGAAAACCTGTACTCCACAAAATTCGAAAATTTAAAGGAAATGGATAAATTCCTGGGTAGCTATCACTTGCCTAAACTAAATCAAGAACAGATAAGCAATTTAAATAAACCTATAACCCATATGGAAATAGAAGCAGTCATCAAAAGTCTCCCAACCAAAAAAAGTCCGGGTCCAGAGGGCCTCAGTGCAGAATTCTAACAGAAATTCATAGAACAGTTTATACCAATTCTTCTCCAAGTGTTCCACACAACAGAACCAGAAGGGTCTTTGCCAAACTCTTTCTATGAGGCTTCAATAACCTTGATAACCAAGCCACACAAAGATACAACTAAGAAAGAGAACTTCAGACCAATATCCCCCTTGAACACTGATGCAAAAATACTCAATAAAATATTTGCAAATCAGATCCAAGAACTCATCAAAACAATCATTCACCACGATCAAGTAGGTTTCATCCCAGGGATGCAGGGATGGTTCAACATTCGAAAATCCATCAACGTAATCCACCTAATAAAGAAGCTGAAAAACAAAAATCACATGATCATCTCACTAGATGCTGAAAAAGCCTTTGACAAAATCCATCACCCCTTCATGATAAAAGTCTTGGAGTGATCTGGGATAACAGGGACATACTTAAACATAATAAAAGCTATATACATTAAACCAACAGCTAACATCAAACTAAATGGACAGAAACTCAACGCGATTCCTCTAAAATCAGGTACAAAACAAGGCTGTCCACTCTCTCCATACTTTTTCAACATGGTACTTGAAGTTCTAGGTATTGCCATACCACAACAAATGGGAATGAAGGGGATACAAATTGGGAAGGAAGAGGTCAAACTTTCACTGTTTGCAGACGATATGATCGTTTACATCAATGACCCAAAGAACTCTACCAGGAAACACTTATAGCTGATTAACACCTTCAGCAAAGTGGCAGGCTAAAAGATCAAGTCAAGAAAATCAGTAGCCCTACTATATACAGATGATAAAAGGGCTGAAAAATTAATCAGAGAAACATCACCCTTTACAATTGCCAGAAACAACATAAAATACCTTGGGGTAAAGCTAACCAAACAAGTTGAAGACCTGTATCGTAAGAACTTTGAATCTTTAAAGAAAGAAATTAAAGAAGCCCTCAGAAAATGGAAAGATCTCCCATGCTCTTGGATAGGTAGAATCAATGTAGAAAAATGGCAATTCTGCCAAAAGCAATCTACAGGTTCAATGCAATCCCCATTAAAATTCAACAAGGCAACGTCCGGAGGCATCAGCATCTTTCACCTCAAGCTCTATTATAGAGCTATAGTCCTGAAAACAGCTTGGTATTGGCACAAAAATGGACAGGTAGACCAATGGAATCGAATTGAAAACCCGGGTATTAACCCACACGCGTAGGAACTTCTGATCTTTGACAAAGAAGCTAAAAATATACAATGGAATAAAGAAAGCATCTTCAACAAATGGTGCTGGCATAACTGGAGATTGGCATGTAGAAGAAGGCGGATCGATCCATGTTTATCGCCATGCACAAAACTTAAGTCAAAATGGATCGAAGACATCAACATAAATCCAGCCACACTGAACCTCTTAGAAGAGAAAGTGGGTGGTACCCTTGAACGAATTGGTACAGGAGACAGCTTCCTGAACATAACACCAGTAGCACAGAAAATGAGATCAACAATTAATAAATGGGACCTACTGAAGCTGAGAAGCTTTTGTAAGGCAAAGGACACAGTCAGCAAGACAAAATGGCAGCCCACAGAATGGGAAGAAATATACACTTATCCCACATCTGACAGAGGGTTGATCTCCAAAATTTACAAAGAATTCAAGAAGCAAGTCTCCAAAACATCAAAGGAACCAGTTAAAAAGTGGGCTGCAGAACTAAATGAGAGTTTTCAATAGAGGAGTCTAAAATGGCTGAGAGGCACTTGAGAAAGGGCTCAACATCCTTAGACATCCGGGAAATGCAAATCAAAACAACTCTGAGATACCATCTCACTCCTGTCAGAATGGCTAAAATCAAAAACACCAATGACAATTTATCCTGGAGAGGATGTGGTGAAAGGGGGACACTCCTCCATTGCTGGTGGGAGTGCCAACTGGTTCAGCCACTTTGGAAAGCAGTATGGAGATTCCTCAGAAAAATGGGAATAATCCCATCAGAAGACCCATCAACTCCACTCTTAGGCATATATCCAAAAGATGCCCATTCATACAACAAAGATGTCTGTTCCACTATATTCATAGCAGCTTTATTTGTAATAGCCAGAAATTGGAAGCAACCTAGACATCCCTCACCCGAAGAGTGGATAGAGAAAATGTGGTACATCTACACAATGGAGTACTATTCAGCAGAAAAAAAAATAATGGAATCATGAGATTCGCAGGCAAATGGATGACACTAGAAGAAACCATCCTGAGTGAGGTAACCCAGTCACAAAAAGAGAAACATGGCATGTACTCTCTCATATATGGATTTTAAACATCAATCTGGGGAGTGCAAGCCTACAATCCTATGGCCAGAGAGTCTGGGAAACAGAAACTTCATTTAGTGGCTGATCGAAGAAGAGGCAGACTCCCTCGGTTAAGTACTGAGCTGAACTCAAGAAAGCCAGTAACAGAGAGGGAGGACTGATGATCAAAGTGATTAAGACTGGGCTGGTTTAACCCCCAGAAACAGCTGACCAGACGACGGTTAACTCTTGAATCCCAGGCATCAGCCAGGGAATCCAGTTTGGGACTGATCAAGACCCCCTGAATCTGGGTGTCAGTGAGGAGGCCTAGGTAATCTATTGAGCCTTGGGCAGCAGATCCGTACCCATCCCAAGTATACACATGGACTTTGGACTCCCATAGAACAATGTGAGGTGCACTCTCACCCTGAACTCTTGGGGAAGGGTCTAGGCCCTGCCCTATATGAAATGACAGACTATGGACACCCCCATTGAGGGCCTTACCCTCCCTGGGGGAATGAGGGGATAACGGGGGGGGCTGATTGGGGGGAGGGAACAGGAGGAGGGGAGGGAAAGGGAGAGGGACCTGGAACTGACTTGTGAAGCAACCTTGTTTCTTATCTAAATTTAAATTGGAAAATAAAATAAAACAAAAAAGTGTTGTTTTCTCATTAATGTGTCGATTAATATATTGTGATTTTGTAAGTACTTAGTAAACAGGTTAAAAGTATTTTTAAAGTGCTTTCATACAGTATATTTTGATCATTTTAAGTTTTTTTTTGAGAAAGAATTTCTCGGTATTGTTTAGGAGGCTGTCCTGGAACTTGCTCTGTATAGCAGGCTGGCCTTGAAGTAACTCTTCCTCCCAAGTGCTGGGTTTAAAGGAAGGGCCACCAACGCACGGCTCATTAGAAGATTTTTAAAAGGTGATGATTCTTAATCTTTTTTTATTTTTTTTTACGAGACAGAGTTTCCCTGTATTTTTTTCGAGGCTGTAAGTCCAGCCCAGGCTCGAACTCACAGCGATCTGCCTGCCTCTGCCTCCTAAGTGCTGGGATAAAAGGCATGCGCCACCACCGCCTGGCTGATGATTCTTAATCTTATGCACACTAGAAACAATGATTAGATTTCTTGATGATTTTTATTTAAAATTATATTTTGAGGTTCAAGACACAGTTAACCAAGCTGGCTTCGAACTCAGATACACATCTCGCTCTACTTCCAAAGTGCTAGGATTAAAGTTGTATGCCATTTTTGCCTGTCTTGTTATTTATATTATGTCTGTATTTTTGCCTGTGTGGACCACCCCTCCTGTGAGTCACAATTCTTATTTTGGTTTTGAGGTACTAGTAATAGGATATAAGATTTGTTAATGAGGACTCCGGGCCAGGATTCAGTCAAAGGGAAGCAATACATTGTCCAACGGGACTGTGATCAAACATACACAATCATATATCTTATTATTAAAACATTTCATAGAAAAATGAAAAAGAATATTCTCCCCCTCCTGTTTTCTTCTGTTAGGAGTCAGTAACGCTCCTTTTTTCTTAAGGCTTCATGGGTCTTCTGTTTTGCTGTTTCAAGACAGTGTTTCTCAGTAGCTATGGAGCCAGCCCTGGAACTCACTCTGTCGACCTGGACTCTATACCAGGCTGGCCTTAAATTCAGAGATCTTCCTTGCCTCTTCCTCCCCAGTGCTTGGATTAAAGGCATGTTCTATGATTGCCTAGCTCATTTTTGGTGTTCCCAGACAGGGCTTCTGTTTGTAGTCTTGGCTCTCCTGGAACTCATTCTGTACATCAGGCTGGTCTCAAACTCTGACTCCTGAGTGATAGGATTAAAATGTGACAACACTGCCTGTTAAAGCTTTATGTTTATTGTTTAAGCAAATTGTTTTATGTCTCATGTTTATGGAAGACTTAGTAATTTACTTTAAGAAGTTTATTTGCTGGCATGATCTTGCTAAGCTTTTTCTTGTGGTGGTGGTATTTTGAAACTGGGTCTCATATTGTGACCCAGGCTGCCATTAAACTTTTTTGTTTTACCTGAACCTCCTTGATCACAGGTGTCAACTACTCCACTCTGTAGACTTTAATTGTCATCTTACTTTTCTTGAAAACGATTTCATCTTGTTAAATGGTAAATTCTTATTTTTCTTTATAAGAAATATTGCTTGGTGTTGAGCTAGATGAGATTACAAGGTGCTTCTGGAAAACTTCAAGGTATACATATTTTCTTTATTTGTTGCTACCACTTTAACCTGCTTGCACAAGTCACTTAACTTGTTTTACTTTAATTTTCCTATTAGAACATATTAAAAGATAATGGAGAAAGTTTTGGCTGAGATTTGCGATTGAAAGTTTCAAAAGTTGAAACAAAAATGAGGTAGAAGAGGAAAATTTAATACATTAAACTGAACAAATCTGGTAGTTTCTTCTTAAAACAAAATTTTATAACTGCCTGAAAGTGTGTGTATGACTTTCTGCATGTGAGTGCAGTACCCACAAAAGCTGGAAGATATCCCTTAGAGAAGGTGTTATAGCTGCTTTCCAGCTGTGTGACAAGGGTCCTGGGAATCTGTCTTATGTTACAAGTGTGTTGTTTTCTTAACTGCTGTGTTGTCACTAATTCTGCAACTAGTTATTGCCTTTTTAAGGCCCTTTATGTATGAAAGGAAGGATGTTTGGTCCAGTTGGGTTGATTAGAGCTCAGGAACAGAAGAAAGATAGCACATGACTTATCATTTATTTATTGAGATTTATGTATTTGTTAGTTTGTTTTGGTTTTTCAGGTCAGGGTTTCACTGTGTACATTTGAAGCCTGTACTGGAACTCACTCTATAGACCATGCTGGCCTTGAACTCACAAGACATCAGCTTGGTTCTGCCTCCTGAATGATGGAATCAAAGGTGCAGGTCAACACTGTCCATCGAGATCATTTACTTTTACTTTGTGTATGTGAATATGTGCCTATATGCATGTACCTCCTGTTTTCAGTTTTGCAGACACCAGGAGAGAGTGTCAGATTCCCTTAACCTGCTGTTCTACATAATTATTAGCTGCTAATGGGTGAGGTGGGAATTTAACTGAGTCCTTTGCTATGACAAGCATCTCTTTTGAGACAGGGTTTATCTGTGTGTAGTCCTGGCTATACTGGATCTCATTTGCAGATCAGGCTGGCCTCAAATTCACAGAGATATGCCTGCCTCTGCCTCCCAAGTTCTGGCATTAAAGCTATGTACACCTACGGCCCAGATTTAGCTACTATTTATTGTTGTGTATATCTAGGCATGGTAGATTTGTTTCTTAGGTATTAACTTTGTTCTACTTTAGATTCTATTGCTTAACTTGGAGTTTGTATAGCTAGCCAGCTTGGCTGGGGTTTCCCCATGTTTGCCTCTGGGGTACTAGAGTTTGCTGTGTTATATCTGCTCTTGTGTGAGTACTTGCTGCCCTTTTTTTGTTTTGTTTTTCAAGACAGGGTTTCTATGTATTTTTTGGAGGCTGTCATGTAACTGGCTCTGTAGACCAGGCTGGCCTTGAACTCACAGAGGTCCACCTTCCTCTGCCTCCTGAGTACTGGGATTAAAGGTGAGGGCCACCAACAAAGACCTGAGTACTAGGTATCCTAACCCTGGTCCTCACAATTCTATGGCAGCTGCTTCCCAGGAACAAATACCTATTACTTTTGAAGTAAATTGTCTTTCATTCTAGACAGAAACACTATTTAACTCCCTGCCCCGCTTTCTCCTTTTGGTACTATGGATTAAGTATCGTGCTTCATATATACAATTGTTATTACCTCATCTTGATTTAGTAATTTTTATTATGGATAATTTATACATGTATAAAATTGAGATGGAGCAACAACTCCAAGGTTATCATCATACAACTTTAATAATTATCAGTCATCATACAACTTTAGTAATTATCAATTTAATGTCAGTCATTTCACTGGTCATTTTGTTGTGTCTATCTATCTATCTATCTATCTATCTATCTATCTATCTATCTATCTAATCTTTTTCTCTTTGTAGCCCTCAATGTCCTTGTACTCTGTAGCCTGGTCTGAAATTCTCCCTGATCTGCCTCTTCCTACAAGTGTTGTGATCCAAGGTGTGTACAACAATGCCTGGCTTTTTGTTTCTATATTTTAGTATAAATTCTTTATCATAAAATTTTTGTTTTGCTCCTTTTCCTTGTTGTGAAAAAGGGGGCTAAAGGAAAAATATTCAAAATAAATTCATAATACCTAAAAATACTGTTTTTTAATATACAAAATATGGTCATGTTGTCCAGTTAATAGTTAAGTTCTTGTTTATGGTTCTCTATTGTTAGATTTTAAATGTTTATTTCATTCAGAGTCTATAGGAGCTTTGTATATTGGGAATTTGTTCTGTCTTTTGACATCTATTGTAGTCCTCATTTGCTCGTAGTAAAATAATGTAATTAATTTCAATTTTCTCCTTTCCTCTTGTTTTTTATTTACATAACACACACACACACACAGTCGTTTTACAGATGTTAAATGTGAAATTGTTATTAGAGGGCTAAGGAGCAGGATTGGAGTAATGACATCAGTACCCTCATAAGTAATGACATTAGTCATTTTACTTAATGAATTTTTTACCTTTTATAACAATATTATATAATATATAATATATATTGGTAGCGCTTAGATTTGTGAGTATAAAGAGGCTGTAAGAATCTACCCGCCGTGTGCTTAGATTATTGCATGACTTTCAGATTGGACAGAAGAAACTACTTGTCAAAGTTGATGCAAAGACAAAGTCACAATTGGATGAGTGGAAAGGAAAGAAGAATTCTTCTAATGGGTATGCAATATCTTTTCTAGTCTGGGTGTGCTTGTTCAGTGTGAACACTTCATAATGCAATAAGTCTAACATGGAGACTCACAAGATCATTATTGTAATATGTGCTTATGGATTATGCAGGAGTGTATTTTTATAGTTTGTAGATAAGTGTTTTATCTACCCACAGAGGGTGGACGACTGCTGGTTTGCTTTTTTCAGGATGGGATGAAGGTATTAAGGGAGGCTGGACAAGGTTAACTTGCCAGAGTAAACACTTGCACAGACTATTCCAATCAGAGCTAATTCACTAAGGTAGCTTTGTAAATAAGTATAAAATATATTTCAATATAACCAGATATGATATTCGATGCTATATATGGAAAACAATATATTTATTTACCAGAGAGAGGGAGAAAGTCGCACAAACCAAGAGTTAGAAGCGTGGCTGGCTTCCAGGACAAAAGGGAGTTTCCTTTTACTTTCACTTCCTTTTATATCTACCTGTGTCAGTTTACATGTCTCCACCTTCATTGGCTGATAGCTTTGTGGGGTTCACTCCTATAATTCCCCTTTTAGTCTAAATAGAAGATTTACATTTGATACAAAATCAAAGATATACTACATATATACATAGAGGTTGTTAATTAAGTTATAATCTATTTATCTTAACCTAAACATATCCATTCCACCTAAATTCTAAACTTATCTGAAAAGGATGCTTAAGTCTGAACACCTCCTTCCAATCCCAACCCTAAAACAATTGTAAATTTACACTGACAGGTGTAAACTCTCCTATAATATCAATAGTATGGAGAAAGGAGGTGGAATTCTCAAATTACATGATCCATTAGGCTTTATTCCAGTGATGCAGGGCTGGATCAACATACAAAAATCCATCATTGTAATCTGCATATAAACAATCTGAGAAACAAAACTCACATGATCATCTCACTAGATGCTGAAAATCTTTGACAAAATCCAACACCCATTAATGATAAATGTCATGGAGAGATCTAGAATAACAGGAACATACCTAAACATAATAAGAACTATATACAACAAACCAACAGCCAACATGAAATTGAAAGAAGAGAAACACAAGGCAATTCCCCTAAAATCATGAACAAGACAAGGCTGTCCCCTCTCCCAATACCTCTTCAATATTGTTCGTGAGGTTCCAGCTAGAGCAATAATAACACAAAAGGAGTTCAACTGGATACAAATTTCAAAGGAAGAGACTAAACTTTCACTATTTGCAGATGATATGATAGTTTACATCAGTGACCCAAAAAACTCTACCAAGGAACTCTTACAGCTCATAAACACTTTCATCAAAGTGGCAGGATACAAGGTCCACTCAAGAAAATCAGTAGCCCTATTATATACAGATGATAAAAGGGCTGAGAAAGAAATCAGAGAAACATCACCCTTTACAATTGCCACAAAAAAATTAACACACCTTGGGGGTAATGCTAACCAAAAAAGTGAAATACTGTATCACAAGAACTTTGAGTCTTTAATGAAAGAAATTAAAGACACCAGAAAATGGAAAGATCTCCCAAGCTCTTGGATAGGTAGGATCAATGTAGTAAAAATGGCAATCCTGCCAAAAGCAATCTACAGTCTCAAATTTTCACAGACCTTTAAAGAACATTTCTCTATGTTATATGGAAACCAAAATACCCAGGATTTCCACAAGCAACCTTGTTTAAAAAGGCAAAATCTGGAGGCATAACTTTCCCTGACTTCAAGCTGTATTACAGAGCTATATTTCAGAAAAAATGGTGGTATTGGCACAAAAAATAGACAGATAGACCCATGGAATTGAAATGAACAGCCCCAACACTAAACTGTACATGTATGAACACCTGATCTTTGACAGAGAATCTAAAATTCTACAATTGAACAAGAAACCATATTCAACAAATTATGCTGGTATAACTGGAGACAGACAAAAGAATATTGCAGATAGATCCATGTATATTTCCATGCACAAAACATAAATCCAAGTGGATCAAAGACCTCAACATAAATCCAGTCACACTCAACCTCTTACAAGTTAAAGTTGTAGGTACCTTTTAATGAATTGGTACAGAAGAATGCTTCCTGGACATAACTCCTGTAGCAAGACACTAAGATCAACAATTAATAAATGGGACCTCAAAAAACTTAGAAGCTTCTGTAAGACAAATGACACAGTCAGCAAGACAAAACGGCAACTCACAGATTCTGAAAACATATTCACTTACTACACATCTGACAGAGGACTGATCTACAAAATTTACAAAAAAACTCCAGAAACAAATCTCCCAAACACAAAAGGATCCAACTAAAAAGTGGTTAACAGAACTAAATAGAGAATTCTTTTTGCAAGATTTATTTATTCGTTTATTTATTTATTGTGTATACAGTGTTACTTCTGCATATATGTCTGCAGGCCAGAAGAGGGTGCCATATCTTGATAGAGGTTCTAAAATTGTTGAGACACTTGAGAATGTGTTCAGCTGACAATTGCTTTTAAAATAAGTATTTTTTTTTGCGTCTCGGAGTGATCCCAAAATGAAACAGTCATGGAATTCAGAGACTGAGGAACACTTGAGATGGGGAGTTGCAGCATATAGATCATTTATTTAGTTGCATGGCAATCCAGGAGAATGTTGATTGATGTTGTCTGGGCATAAGGAAAGCTAGTATTTCAGTAGGTCAGCGATGCTTGAGTAAGCTTTGCCAGGAGGTTAGATGAAAATATTCAGGGCCACACCCACTTTATGAAGTACCCCCTGCAGTAGCACACCCCATTGTGACCTCATATGCCCCACCCATTTTTCCTGAACATATGATGGGCATTTGCTGCCATGGTTAGTTGCACTTGGAGGGGCAGCATAATCAAGGCACATGGTCTCTTCCTGGAGGAACCCTGTTTCTTTACTCCACATCTGAGGTAGGTTTTCTGTGAGGAACAATCTGAAAAAGTTACACCTGGGTGGGTAATGCTTCAGGATTCTGTATGGTCTAAGCCATGTTATTATACCATTTATGTCACTTCTTTGATCTGCAACTCTTGGGAATGTGTTCTGGCCATAACCCTCAGTGGGTGATTCCCCCTTGGAGCCCAGAAAGTGCAACCATTTTATGTCTGACTGACTCCT
>NW_024432469.1:0-1517 GCF_017639785.1 Mesocricetus auratus
CTGTGTACCAATTAAATAAGGATTCAACCTTGTGTGAGATTCTATATGTTTACCTTATTGAAAAATAATGATACAACAGTGTGTGAGATTCTACACGTGAACCTTATTGAAAACAATCGATACAAATCCACAGGTGTTACTTACTGAAAACTAACGATACAACGCTGTTTAAAATCTACACTTGTACCTTATTAAAAACTAATGATACAACACAGTTTGAGAATCTACCCATGTAACTTCTTGGAAAATATCGATACAACACTATGTGAGAAACTACATGTGAAAATTCTTGAAAACTAACATACAACGCTGTGTGAGATTCTACACATGTACCTTATTGAAAACTAACGATACAAAACTGTGTGAGAATCTATAAGTGTAACTTCTTGAAAACTAGCGATACAACACTGTGTGAGAACCTACAGGCAAAGCTTCTTGAAAACTAAAGATACAAAGCTGTGTGATATTCCACACCTGTACCTTATTGAAAACTAATGACACAACTCTGTGTGAGAATTTACAGGTGTAACTTATTGAAAACTAATGATACAACTCTGTTTGAGAATCTACCTTGTAACGTCTTGGAAAATATTGATACAACACTGTGTGAGAAACTACAGGATTAGGGTTAGCATTAGGTTTGGGGTTAAGATTATGGTTATGATTAGGTTTAGGTTAGGGTTAGAGTTAGAGTTAGGGATAGGGTTAGAGTTAGAGGTTAGTGTGAAGGTTAAAGTTAGGCCTAGGGTTAGGGTTAGGTTTAGGGTTACGATTAGGGTTAGGATTAGAAGTAGGGCTAGGGTAGTGTTAGGGATAAGGTTTTGGTTAGGGTTAGGGTTAGTGTTAGGTTTAAAGTTAGTGTTAGTGTTAGGGTTAGGGTTAGGATTAGGGTTATGATTAGGGTTAGGGTTGGGGATAGTTTTAGGGTTAGGGTTAGGGTTACTATTAGGGTTATCACTAGCGTTAGTGTTAGGGTTAAGGTTTAGGGTAGGGTTAGGTTTAGGTTAGGGTTATCATTAGCATTAGGGTTAGGGTTATGTTTAGGGTTAGGTGAGGGTTACAGTTAGGGTAAGGTTAACTTTAGCGTTAGGGTTATGCTTAGGGTTAGAGTTAGGGATATGGTTAGGGTTAACTTTAGGGTTAGGATTAAGGTTAGGGTTAGGTTTAGCCTTAAAATTAGTGTTAGGTTTAGGGTTAGGGTTAAGATTAGCATTAGGTTTAGGGATAGGGTTAGGGTTAGGGTTAGGGTTCGGGTTTAGAGGTTAGTGTTAGTGTTAGCATTAGGATTAGGGTTAGGGATAGGTTTAGGGTTAGGATTAGGGTTAGGGTTAACTTTAGGGTTAGGGTTAGTGTTAGGATTAGGGTTAGCTTTAGGGATAGGAATACGGTTAGGGTTAGGGTTAGGGTTAGAGTTAGGATTAGGGTTAGGTTTACGGATAGGTTTAGGGTTAGGATTAGGATTAGGGTTAGGGTCAGCTTTAGGGTTAGGGTTAAGATATTGGTTAGGGTTACGTTTA
>NW_024432470.1:0-6295 GCF_017639785.1 Mesocricetus auratus
TGATGCTGCTGGAAGAACCGCCGCTTCGCTGGACTCCCAGCCTCCTCTCATTTCCTGGTCTCGTTGGTGTGAGCGAAGATCCGGAGTCTGGGGTGCTTGGCTCCCGCCGGGATTGGGAGCTCTGTGCAGGTCCCTGGGGATCTGCCGGCACTGGAGCACAGGCCGCGAAGCCGGCCTGTTTACCTGATGCTGCTGGAAGAACCGCCGCTTCGCTGGTCTCCCAGCCTCCTCTCCTTTCCTGGTCTCGTTGGTGTGGGCGAAGATCCGGAGTCTGGGGTGCTTGGCTCCCGCCGGGATTGGGAGCTCTGTGCAGTTCCCAGGGGATCTGCAGGCACTGGAGCACAGGCCGCGAAGCCGGCCTGTTTACCTGATGCTGCTGGAAGAACCTCCGCTTCGCTGGTCTCCCAGCCTCCTCTCCTTTCCTGGTCTCGTTGGTGGGAGAGAAGATCCTGGGGTCTGGGGTGCTTGGCTCCCGCCGGGATTGGGAGCTCTGTGCAGTTCCCAGGGGATCTGCAGGCACTGGAGCACAGGCCGGGAAGCCGGCCTGTTTACCTGATGCTGCTGGAAGAACCGCCGCTTCGCTGGTCTCCCAGCCTCCTCTCCTTTCCTGGTCTCGTTGGTGTGAGCGAAGATCCGGAGTCTGGGGTGCTTGGCTCCCGCCGGGATTGGGAGCTCTGTGCAGTTCCCAGGGGATCTGCAGGCACTGGAGCACAGGCCGGGAAGCCGGCCTGTTTACCTGATGCTGCTGGAAGAACCGCCGCTTCGCTGGACTCCCAGCCTCCTCTCCTTTCCTGGTCTCGTTGGTGTGAGAGAAGATCTGGAGTCTGGGGTGCTTGGCTCCCGCCGGGATTGGGAGCTCTGTGCAGTTCCCAGGGGATCTGCAGGCACTGGAGCACAGGCCGGGAAGCCGGCCTGTTTACCTGATGCTGCTGGAAGAACCGCCGCTTCGCTGGTCTCCCAGCCTCCTCTCCTTTCCTGGTCTCGTTGGTGTGAGCGAAGATCCGGAGTCTGGGGTGCTTGGCTCCCGCCGGGATTGGGAGGTCTGTGCAGGTCCCTGGGGATCTGCCAGCACTGGAGCACAGGCCGGGAAGCCGGCCTGTTTACCTGATGCTCCTGCCGGGATTGGGAGCTCTGTGCAGTTCCCAGGGGATCTGCAGGCACTGGAGCACAGGCCGGGAAGCCGGCCTGTTTACCTGATGCTGCAGGAAGAACAGCTGCTTCGCTGGTCTCCCAGCCTCCTCTCCTTTCCTGGTCTCGTTGGTGTGAGCGAAGATCCGGAGTCTGGGGTGCTTGGCTCCCGCCGGGATTGGGAGGTCTGTGCAGGTCCCTGGGGATCTGCCGGCACTGGAGCACAGGCCGGGAAGCCGGCCTGTTTACCTGATGCTCCTGCCGGGATTGGGAGCTCTGTGCAGTTCCCAGACGATCTGCAGGCTCTGGAACACAGGCCGGGAAGCCGGCCTGTTTACCTGATGCTGCCGGAGGAACAGCTGCTTCCCTGGACTCCCAGCCTCCTCTCCTTTCCTGGTCTCGTTGGTGGGAGCGAAGATCTGGAGTCTGGGGTGCTTGGCTCCCGCCGGGATTGGGAGGAAAGGAGAGGAGGCTGGGAGACCAGCGAAGCGGTGGTTCTTCCAGCAGCATCAGGTAAACAGGCCAGCTTCCCGGCCTGTGCTCCAGTGCCTGCAGATCCCCTGGGAACTGCACAGAGCTCCCAATCCCGGCGGGAGCCAAGCACCCAGACCCCAGGTCTTCTCTCCCACCAACGAGACCAGGAAACCAGAGGACCCAGGGAGACCAGGGGAGTAGCTGTTCTGGATCAAGTACAACAGGACCCAGCACAGGGTCTAGGGGATCAGGTAAGAGGATAAGCGCCCCAGATTCCTGTTCTTCTCCACCCACGGGACCAGAATTCGGACAAGGAATAGAAGAACCACCAGATTATTGGACTTGCTAGCACCCACCAAAAGGGAACGCTGGTCCCCAGACCAGTAAGGGGCTCTTTCTGTACCCACTAGAAGAAGAGATGGGAAAGAGACAATACAAAAACACAGTCAGCAACAGAAAAACAAATATGACACCGCCAGATTCTAGAGACTCCACACCAGCAAGACCCCAACATTCCAATGCGGACGAAGCAGATGAGAACGACCTTAAAAGCACTTTCATGAAAATGATAGAGGCCCTAAAAGAGGATATTGGAAAATCCCTCAAAGAAATGGAAGAAAAAACAAACCAAAAAATGCAAGAATTGGAAGAAAAAACAAACCAAAAAAGGAAGAAAATGGAAGAAGAAATGAAGCAAAAAATGCAAGAAATGGAAGAAAAAACAAAGCAAAAAATGCAAGAATTGGAAGAAGAATCATACCAAAAAAGGCAGGAAATGGAAGAAGAAACACAGCAAAAAATGCAAGAAATGGTAGAAAAAACAAAGCAAAAAATGAAAAAAATGGAGGAAGAAACAAACCAAAAAAGGCAGGAAATGGAAGAAGAAACAAAGCACAAAATGCGAGAAATGGAACAAAAAGCAAACCAAAAAATGCAAGAAATGGAAGAAAGAACAAACCAAAAAATTCATAAAAGGCAACAAACGGACGAACAGATAAACAGAAAATTGCAAGAAGCAATGCAAACACTGCAAGGGTTGAAAACTGAAATAGAGTCATTAAAAAAAACACAATCTGAAGAAAGGCAGAAAATAGAAAAGCTGGACAAACAGACAGGCACTACCAATACAAGCATTACCAACAGAATAGAAGAGATGGAAGAGAGAATCTCAAGTGTTGAAGATACGCTAGGAGAAATGGATTTATCAACCAAAGAAAACCTTAAATCCAACAAATCCTTAACACAAAACATCCAGGAAATATGGGACACCATGAAAAGACCAAACCTAAGAATAATAGGTATAGAAGAAGGAGAAGAAATCCAGCTCAATGGGGCAGAAGGCATATTCAACAAAATCATAGAAGAAAACTTTCCCAACCTTAAGAAAGACATGCCAATGAAGGTACAAGAAGCCTACAGAACACCAAATAGAGTGGACCACAAAAAAAATCCCTCGCCACATAATAATCAAGACCCCAAACATACAGAATAAAGAAAGAATATTAAGAGCAGCTAAGGAAAAAGGTCAAGTAACATATAAAGGCAGACCTATCAGAATTACACCTGATTTCTCCATGGAAACGCTGAAAGCCAGAAGGTCCTGGATAGATATTCTACCTACACTAAGAGACCATGGATGCCAGCCCAGACTACTATAACCGGCAAAGCTCTCAATCACTATAGACGGAGAAAATAAGATATTCCATGGCAAAACTAGATTCAAGCAATATGTGTCCACTAACCCAGCCCTACAGAAAATTTTGGAAGGAAAACTCCAACCCAAGGAAGCTAACTACAACCAGAAAAACATAAGCATTAGAGAATCTCTCTCTACCAACAGCCAAAAGAACAAAGGGGTGAAATTCCACACATAACTCCACCAACAACAACCATCGCAAATCGAAGAAGGATGAGCAATCATTGGTCATTAATATCCCTCAATATTAATGGCCTTAACTCACCCATAAAAAGACACAGACTAGCAGATTGGATTCGAAGACAGAACCCTTCCTTCTGCTGCATACATGAAACACACCTCACCCTTAAAGACAGACATTACCTGAGAATTAAAGGTTGGGAAAAAATTTTTCAATCGAATGGACACAAGAAACAAGCCGGGGTAGCAATCCTAATATCTAACAAACTAGACTTTAAAATAAAATCAATCAAAAGAGATGAAGGAGGTCATTACATTCTCATCACAGGTGAAACCCACCAAGAGGAAGTGTCTATTCTGAACATCTATGCCCCAAATACAAAGGCATACACATTCGTTAAAAAAACATTATTAGAACTTAAATCTCATCTAAAGCCCCACACAGTTATAGTGGGAGATTTCAACACACCACTCTCACCACTAGACAGGAATACCAAACAGAAACTCAACAAAGAAGCAAAAGGGCTAATAGAAGTAATGACCCAACTGGGATTAACAGATATCTATAGAATATTTCATCCACATAAAAAAGAATATACCTTCTTCTCACCACCACATGGAACCTTATCAAAAATCGACCACATACTTGGCAACATATCAAACCTCAGCAGCTACAAAAAAATTGGAATAACTCCATGCATCTTATCAGACCACCATGCTTTAAAATTAGAATTCAACAACAACACAAATTGCAGAAAACCTACAAACTCATGGAAATTGAATAATGCTCAACTGCACCATCCCTGGGTCAAAGAGGAAATAAAAAAAGCAATTAAAGACTTCCTCGAATTCAATGAGAAAGAAGACACAACATACCCAAACCTATGGGACACTTTGAAAGCAGTGCTACGGAGGAAGTTCATAGCGCTAAACGCTGACATGAAGAAACAGGAGAACAGTTATACCAGAGAATTAACATCACAGCTGAAAGCTCTAGAACACAAAGAAGCACACTCCCCCAGGAGGAGTAGACGCCAGGAAATAATCAAATTGAGGGCTGAAATCAATAAAGTAGAAACCAGGAAAACAATACAAAGAATCAACGCAACGAAGAGTTGGTTCTTTGAGAAAATCAACAAGATAGACAAACCTTTGTCCAAACTTACCAAACAGCAGAGAGTGAACACGCAAATTAACAAAATTAGAAATGAAAAGGGGGACATAACAACAGACTCTGAGGAAATCCAGAGAATCATTAGGTACTACTTTGAAAACCTGTACTCCACAAAATTCGAAAATTTAAAGGAAATGGATGACTTCCTGGACAGCTATCAATTGCCAAAACTAAATCAAGAACAGATAAGCAATTTAAATAGACCTATAACCCCTATGGAAATAGAAGCTGTCATCAAAAGTCGCCCAACCAAAAAAAGCCCAGGTCCAGATGGCCTCAGTGCAGAATTCTACCAGAAATTCAAAGAACAGCTTATACCAATTCTTCTCAAAGTGTTCCACACAATAGAAGCAGAAGGGTCTTTGCCAAACTCTTTCTATGAGGCTTCAATAACCTTGATCCCCAAGCCACACAAAGATACAACTAAGAAAGAGAACTTCAGACCAATATCCCTCATGAACATCGATGCAAAAATACTAAATAAAATACTGGCAAATCGGATCCAAGAACACATCAAAACAATCATTCACCACGATCAAGTAGGTTTCATCCCAGGGATGCAGGGATGGTTCAACATACGAAAATCCATCAACGTAATCCACCATATAAACAAGCTGAAAAACAAAAATCACATGATCATCTCACTAGATGCTGAAAAAGCCTTTGACAAAATCCAACACCCCTTCATGATAAAGGTCTTGGAGAGATCTGGGATAACAGGGACATATTTAAACATAATAAAAGCTATATACAGTAAACCAACAGCCAACATCAAACTAAATGGACAGAAACTCAATGCAATTCCTCTAAAATCAGGAACAAAACAAGGCTGTCCACTCTGTCCATACCTTTTCAACATGGTACTTGAAGTCCTAGCTATAGCCATACGACAACAAAGGGGGATCAAGGGGATACAAATTGGGAAGGAAGAGGTCAAACTTTCACTGTTTGCAGACGATATGATAGTTTACATCAATGACCCAAAGAACTCTACCAGGGAACTCTTACAGCTGATTAACACCTTCAGCAAAGTGGCAGGCTACAAGATCAACTCAAGAAAATCAGTAGCCCTACTATATACAGATGATAAAAGGGCTGAAAGAGAAATCAGAGAAACATCACCCTTTACAATTGCCACAAACAACATAAAATACCTTGGGGTAACGCTAACCAAACAAGTGAAAGACCTGTATCGTAAGAACTTTGAATCTTTAAAGAAAGAAATTAAAGAAGCCCTCAGAAAATGGAAAGATCTCCCATGCTCTTGGATAGGTAGGATCAATGTAGTAAAAATGGCAATCCTGCCAAAAGCAATCTACAGATTCAATGCAATCCCCATTAAAATCCCAGCACAGTTCTTCACAGACCTTGAAAGAACAATAATCAATTTTGTATGGAAAAACAAAAGACCCAGGGTAGCCAAAACCACCCTGTTCAACAAGGCAACGTCCGGAGGCATCACCATCCCTGACCTCAAGCTCTATTATAGAGCTATAGTCCTGAAAACAGCTTGGTATTGGCACAAAAATAGACAGGTAGACCAATGGAAACGAATTGAAAACCCGGGTATTAACCCACACACGTACGAACATCTGATCTTTGACAAAGAAGCTAAAAATATACAATGGAATAAAGACTGCTTC
>NW_024432471.1:0-1573 GCF_017639785.1 Mesocricetus auratus
TAACTTCTTAAAAAAACTAACTATACAACACTGTTTAGGAATCTATAAACATAACTTCTTGAAAACTATCAATACAACACTGTGTGAGAAACTGCATGCGAAAATGCTTGAAACATAACCATACAACACTGTGTGAGAAACTTCATGTGTAACTTCTTGAAAACAAAGGATACATTATTGTGTGAGAAACTACATGAGTAACTTCTAGAAATTAACTATATAACACTCTATGAGAAACTACATGCATATCTTCTTGAAAACTAATGATACAACACTGTGTGAGAATCTAACTTGGTTACTTCTTGAAAACTAACGATACAACATTGTATTAGAATCTATACGCAAGCCGGGTGATGGTGGCACATGCCTTTAATCCCAGCACAGAGGCAGGCGGATCTCTGTGAGTTCGAGGCCGGGCTGGAACGATAGCCTCCGAAACAATACAGAGAAACCCTGTCTCGTAAAAACAAACAAACAAACAAAAAGAATCTATACGTGTTACTTATTGAAAATTAACTCTACAAAACTCCATGAGTAACTACTTGAAACATAACTTGTAGGGTTAGGGTTAGTGTTAGGGTTAGGGTTATGTACAGTGTTAGGGTTAGGTTTCAGGTTAGGGTTAGTGTTAGCGTAGGGTTAGGCTTAGGGTTGGGGTTGGGTTAGGGTTAGGGTTAGGTTTTGGGTTAGGGTTAGGGTTGAGACCCTACATGTGTAACTTCTCCAAAATGATGATAGAACACTGTTTGAGAATCTATACACTAAACATCTTGAAAACCAACGATATAACACTGTGTGAGAAACTTCTTGTGTATCTTCTTGAAAACAACGATACAACACTGTGTGAGAAACTTCTTGTGTATCTTCTTGCAAACTAACGATACAACACTGTCAGAGTATCTATATATGTAACTTCTTGGAAACTATCGATAAAACTCTCTGTGAGAATCTATGTTTGTAACTTCTTGAAACCTAACGAAATAATTGTGTGTGATGAACAACATTAGTAACTTCTTGAAAAATAACGATACAACACTGTGTGAGAAACTACAAGTGTAACTTCTTGACAGCAAACAACAGAGAACTGTGTGAGAATCTATAGAAAATTAACGATACAACACTGTGTGAGTATCTACATGTATAACTTATTGAAAACGAACGATACAACCCTGTGTGAGAATCTACAAGTGTAATTTCTTGAAAACAAACGATACAATGCTGTGTTAGAAACTATGTGTGTAACTACTTGAAAATTAACGGTACAACTCTGTGTGAGAATCTATGTTCGTAACTTCTTGAAAACTAGCAACACAACACTGAGTTTGAAACTAAACTCATAACTTCTTGAAAATTAACAAAATAACTCTGTGTGTGAAAAATTCTATTAGTAATTTCTAGAAAACTAACGATACAACTCTGTGTGAGATCTAAGCGTGTAAATTCTTGAAAACAAGTGATACAAAACTTGTGAGGGACTATGTGTTTAACTTCTTGAAAACTAACGATACAACACTTTGTGACAATCTACAAGTGTAACTTCTTGAAAACAAATCACACAATACTGTGAGAGAAA
>NW_024432472.1:0-5158 GCF_017639785.1 Mesocricetus auratus
ACACAGTGTTGTATCGTTAGTTTTGAAGAAGTTAAGCATGTAGTTTCACACACAGTGTTGTATCGTTAGTTTTGACGAAGTGAAGCATGTAGTTTCACACACAGTGTTGTATCGTTAGTTTTGAAGAAGTTAAGCATGTAGTTTCAAACACAGTGTTATATCATTAGTTTTGAAGTAGTTAAGCATGTAGTTTCCCACACCGTGTTATATCGTTAGTTTTCATGAAGTTAAGTATGTAGTTTCTCATATGGTGTTGTGTAGTTAGATTTCATGAAGTTAAGCACATAATTTCACACATGGTGTTGTTTCATTAGTTTTGAAGAAGTGAAGCATGTAGTTTCACACACCGTGTTGTATCATTAGTTTTGAAGAAGTGAAGCATGTAGTTTCACACACAGTGTTGTATCGTTAGTTTTCATGAAGTTAAGTATGAAGTTTCTCATATAGTGTTATATATATTGTTAAATTTCATGAAGTTAAGCACATATTTTCACACACAGTGTTGTATCGTTATTTTTGAAGAAGATAAGCACGTAGTTTCTAATACAGTGTTATATGGTATGTCCTCCAGTAGTAAAGTACATAGTTTCACACACGGTGTTGTATCATTTGTTTTGAATAAGTGAAGCATGCAGTTTCACACACATTGTTGCTTCGTTATTTTTGTACAAGTTAAGCACACAGTTTCACACACAGTGTTGTATCCTTAGTTTCGAAGAAGATAAGCACGTTTTTTCTAATACAGGCTTATATTGTAAGTTCTCATGAAGTTAAGCACATAGTTTCACCCACAGTGTTTTACAGTTAATTTTGAAGAAGTTAAGCATGTAGTTTCACACACAGTGTATGTCGTTAGTTTTGAAGAAGTTAAGCATGTATTTTCACACACAGTGTTGTATCGTTAGTTTTCATGATGTTAAGTACATAGTTTCTCATATAGTGTTATATAGTTAGATTTCAAGAAGTTAAGCACGTAGTTTCTAATACTGTGTTATATGGAATTTCTCATGTAGTTAAGCACAGAGTTTCACACCCAGTGTTTTATCGTTTGTTTTGAAGAAGTTAAGCACGTAGTTTCTAATACAGTGTTATAGGGTAAGTTCTCATATAGTTAAGCACATAGCTTCACACACAGTGTGGTATCTTTATTTTCGAAGAATATATGCACTTAGTTTCTAATACAGTGTTATATGGTAAGATTTAATGAAGTTAAGCACATAGTTTCACACAGTGTTGTATCGTTAGTTTTGAAGAAATAAGCATGTAATTACACACACCGTGTTGTATCATTAGTTTTGAAGAAGATAAGTACGTAGTTTCTCATAGAGTATTAAATGATAAGTTCTCATGTAGTTATGCACATAGTTTCACACACAGTGTTGTATCGTTAGTTTTGAAGAAGTTGATCACGTAGTTTCTAATACTGTGTTATGTGGTAATTCTCATATAGTTAAGCACAGAGTTTCACACACAGTTTTGTATTGTTAGTTTTGAAGAAGTTAAGCAAGTAGTTTCACACACAGTTTTGTATCATTAGTTTTGAAGAAGTTAAGCATGTAGTTTCACACACCATGTTTTCTCCTTAGTTTTGACCAAGTTAATTAAGTACGAGTTTCAAATAGAGTGTTATATGGTAAGTTCTCATGTAGCTAAGCACATAATTTCACACACAGTGTTGTATCCTTAGTTTCTAAGATGATAAGCACGTTGTTTCTAATACAGTTTTGTATGGTAAATCTCAAAGTTAAGTACATAATTTCACACATAGTGTTGTATCGTTATTTTTGAAGAAATTATGCACGTAGTTTCACACACAGTGTTGTATCGTTAGTTTTGAAGAAGTTAAGGACGCACTTTCTAATACTGTGTTATATGGTATGTTCTCATGTAGTTAAGCACAGAGTTTCACACACAGTATTGTATTGTTATTTTTGAAGACGTTAAGCATGTTGTTTCACAGTCAGAGTTGTATAGTTAGTTTTGAAGATGTTAAGTACGTAGTTTATAACACAGTGTTATATGGTAACTTCTCATTTAGTTAATTACATAATTTCACACCCAGTTTTGTATCATTAGTTCTGATGAAGTTAAGCACGTAGTTTTTAATACACTGTTATATGGTAAGTTCTCATGTAGTTAAGCACATAGTTTCACACAAGGTGTTGTATCGTTAGTGTGAAGAAGTGAATCATGTAGTTTCACACACAGTGTTGTATCCTTAGTTTCGAAGAAGAAAAGCACGTTGTTTCTAACACTGTTTTATATGGTAAGTTCTCATGAAGTTAAGCACATAGTTTCACACACAGTATTGTATCGTTATTTTTGAAGAAATTAAGCATGTAGTTTCAAACAAAGTGTTGTATCGTTAGTTTTGAAGAAGTGAAGCTTGTAGTTTCACACACAGTGTTGTATCGTTAGTTTTGAAGAAGTTAAGCATGTAGTTTCACACACAGTGTTGTATCGTTAGTTTTAAAGAAGTTACGCATGTATTTTCACACACAGTGTTGTATCGTTAGTTTTCATGTAGTTAAGTATGTTGTTTCTCATATGGTGTTATATAGTTAGATTACATGAATTTAAGCACATAGTCCCACTCACAGTGTGTTATCTTTATTTTCGAAGAATATATGCACGTAGTTTCTAATACAGTGTTAAAGAGTAAGATTGAATGAAGTTAAGCACATAGGTTCACACAGTGTTGTATCGTTAGATTTGAATAAGATAAGCATGAAGTTTCACACACAGATTTGTATCATTTCATTTTTGAAGAAGTTAAGCATGTAATTTCACACAACTTGTTGTATCGTTAGTTTTGAAGAAGTTAATCACATAGTTTCTAATACAGTGTTATACGGTGAGTTCTCATGTAGTTAAGCACATAGTTTCACACACGGTGATGTTTCGTTAGTTGTGAAGAAGTGAAGCATGTAGATTCACAAACAGTGTTGTATCTTTAGTTTTGAAGAAGTTAAGCATGTAGTTTCAAACACAGTGTTATATCGTTAGTATTCATGAAGAAAGTATGTAGTTTCACACACAGTGTTGTATTGTTAGTTATGAAGAAGATAAGCATGTAGTTTCACACACAGTTTTTTATCATTAGTTTTGAAGAAGTTAAGCATGTAGTTTCACACACCATGTTTTTTCGTTAGTTTTGACCAAGTTAAGTACGTAGTTTCAAATAGAGTGTTATATGGTAAGTTCATATGTAGTTAGCTCATATTTAAACACACAGTGTTGTATCCTTAGTTTCTAACACGATAAGCACGTTGTTTCTAATACAGTTTTATATGGTAAGTCTCAAAGTTAAATACATAGTTTCAAACAGTGTTGTATCGCTATTTTTGAAGAAATTATGCATGTAGTTTCACACACAGTGTTGTATCGTTAGTTTTGAGAAGTTAAGGACGTAGTTTCTAATATTGTGTTATATGGTATGTTCTTATGTAGTTAAGCACAGAGTTTCACACACAGTATTGTATCGTTATTTTTGAAGAAGTTAAGCATGTAGTTTCACACACAGTTTTGTATCGTTAGTTTAGAAGATGTTAAGTATGTAGTTTCTAATACAGTGTTATATGGTAAGTTCTGATTTAGTTAATACATAGTTTCACACACAGTGTTGTATCAGTAGTTTTGAAAAAGTTAAGCACGTAGTTTCTAATACAATGTTATATGGTAAGTTCTCATGGAGTTAAGCACATACTTTCACATAAGGTGTTTTATCGTTAGTGTGAAGAAGGGAAGCATGTAGTTTCACACACAGTGTTGTATCATTAGTTTTGAAGAAGTTAAGCATGTAGTTTCACACACAGTGTTGTATCATTAGTTTTGAAGAAGTTAAGCATGTAGTTTCACACACAGTGTTGTATCGTTAGTTTTCATGAAGTTAACTTCGTAGTTTCTCATATAGTGTTATATAGTTAGATTTCATGAAGTTAAGCACATAGTTTGACACACAGAGTCATATCTTTATTTTCGAAGAATATATGCACGTAGTTTCTAATACAGTATTAGAGGTATATTTCATGAAGTAACGCACACAGTTTTACACACAATTTTGTATCATTAGTTTTGAAGAAGTTAAGCATGTAGTTTCACACACCATGTTTTCTCGTTAGTTTTGACAGAGTTAAGTACGTAATTTCTAATAGAGTCTTATATGGTAAGTTCTCATGTAGTTAAGCACGTAGTTTCACACACAGTGTTGTATCCTAAGTTTCGAAGAAGAAAAGCACGTTGTTTCTAATACAGTTTTATATGGTAAGTTCTCATGAAGTTAAGCACATAGTTTCACACACAGTTTTGTATCGTTATTTTTGAAGAAATTAAGCATGTAGTTTCAAACACAGAGTTGTATCCTTAGTTTTGAAGAATTAAGCACGTAGTTTCTAATACAGTGTTATATGGTACGTTCTCATGTAGTTAAGCACAGAGTTTCACACACAGTATTGTATCGTTATTTTTTTAAAGAAGTTAAACATGTAGTTTCACAATCAGTGTTGTATCGTTAGTTTTGAAGATGCTAAGTGCGTAGTTTCTAATACAGTGTTATATGGTAAGTTCTCATGTAGTTAAGCACATAGTTTCACACACAGTGATGTATCGTTAGTTTTGAAGAAGTTAAGCATGTAGTTCCTAATACAATGATATATGGTAAGTTCTCATGTTGCTAAGCACATAGTTTCACACACCGTGTTGTATCGTTAGTTTTGAAGAAGTTAAGTACTTAGTTTCTCATATAGTGTTATATAGTTAGATTTCATGAAGTTAAGCACATTGTTTGACACACAGTGTCGTATCTTTATTTTTGTAGAATATATGCATGTAGTTTGTAATACAGTATTATATGGTAAGATTTAATGAAGTTAAGCACATAGTTTCACACAATGTTGTATCGTTAGTTTTGAAGAAGATAAGCATGTAATTTCACACGAAGTGTGGTATCATTAGTTTTGAATAAGATATGTACGTAGTATCTCAAAGAGTGTTATATGGTAAGTTCTCATGTAGTTATGCACATAGTTCCACACACAGTGTTGTATCATTAGATTTGAAGAAGAAAAGCATGTAGTTTCACACACAGTTTTGTTTCATTTCATTTTTGAGAAAATTAAACATGTAGTTTCACACACCGTCTTGTATCGTTAGTTTTGAA
>NW_024432473.1:0-7903 GCF_017639785.1 Mesocricetus auratus
GTGTGAGGAGCCGCCCTCGCTATCGCTATTGCCGTTAGAAGATGGCGCTGACATCCGCTGTCAGTTGGAGTTAACTGTCGCTGTCAGTTGGAGTTAACTGTCGCTGTCAGTTGGAGTTAACCGTTTAAACTGTGCCTCTCCCGTGACGTCATCTGGGGTGATGTGCAAACCACCAATCCCGGCTCTACACATCTCACTCGGAGCTCCTAGGCTTATATAAGGGGCTGGGTTTCTTAGCTTGGGGTCTCCCTCTAAGAAGCTGATCATCTATCTCTCAAGATGCATTAAAGCTTTACTGCAGAAGGATCCGAGTGTTCTGCGTCGTTCTTGCTGGCGAGACGGTAGCGCGGGACATCTGGTGCCGAAACCCGGGAACTCTTCAACATCGCCGGCGCCGCGGGAGACCCTCGGAAAACGGGGCGGATTCAGAACTGCAGGGACGTAGGTTCAGAGAGGTATGCTTTATCCTGAACAACCCTTTTCTCGACTTTGGCCTTAGTTTGTCATCACCGTGGGACGGGTCAGTGGAGGCTTTGGTGCTAGTCCTGTTTGTCCTTCTCCTTCATCGTGGCTGGTGCTGACAGAACGGCGGCCTGGCTGTCCGTCTGGCGCTGTCCGTCTGGCGCTGTCCGTCTGGCGCTGTCCGTCTGGCGCTGTCCATCTGGCGCTGTCCATCTGGCGCTGTCAGTCTGGTGCTGTCAGTCTGGTGCTGTCAGTCTGGTGCTGTCAGTCTGGTAACGGAGTTGAGCGCGTTTTTTAGATAAGCTGTCAGCGCGATGGGGTCGTCACAGTCAGTGGTTACAGCCTTACAGACTGTGCTAAAACAAAGAGATCTTAAAATTGCACCACGAACACTTCAAAATTTTGTGAAGGAGGTAGATAGAGTGGCACCATGGTATGCTTGTTCCGGGTCCCTCACTGTGGCCTCATGGAACAAGCTAGGTAAAGAACTAGACAGGAAGCATGCAGAAGGAGATCTCTGCTTAGGTACCAAAGCCATTTGGAAGCTAGTTAAAAACTGCTTGGAGGATGAGGCCTGTCACCCTGCTATAATAGAAAGTCAGGGAACCTTAGAGGAAGTTCAGGATAGCATGTCAGAAACTGAACGGAGTGAGAGAATGGGAGCTCGCAAAAGAAAAGACATGTCTAAGAAAAAAGGCCCTCCCCAGGAAGTTAAGAAAGGGGGAGAGAAAGAAGGGAGTTATCATTCACCCTTAACAAATCTAAGAAAAAGAAAAAGCCAGAATCTAGTCTATACCCTGCAGTAGAGCTAGAAGCCTTGGAGCTAGATAATTCTGATTCTGACACTCTGGATTCTAGCGAAGAAGGTGGTCTAGAGGAGGAGGTGGCACGGTATGAGGAAAAAGATATCACCCTGATAGACACCGGCCACTGAAAACAAAAATGAATGTGAGGCCACCGCCTATAAATCCGGCGGGCTCACGCCTCTCAGCGCCTCCGCCATATGAGCTTCGGCTGAATACTGGTACTGACTCCTTTTACCTTTAGAGGAACGGAGAAAAATACAAATGGCTTTTCCAGTATTCGAGAATGTGGAAGGCGGAAGAGTACATACCCCCGTAGATTACAATCAAATTAAAGAATTGGCCGAATCCGTTCGTAATTATGGGGTCAATGCTAACTTTACCACATTACAGGTGGAAAGGCTTGCTAATTTTGCCATGACTCCCACTGACTGGCAAACGACAGTGAAAGCAGTGCTTCCCAACATGGGACAATACATGGAATGGAAGGCTCTCTGGTATGATGCAGCCCAGGCACAAGCTAGAGTTAATGCCACGGCTGAAGATGAGAATCAGAGGCAGTGGACATTTGAAATGCTGACAGGTCAGGGTCAACATGCCCTTAATCAAACCAACTACATCTGGGGCGTCTATGGTCAGGTGTCGGCCGCCGCTATTAAAGCATGGAAGGCCCTCACAAAAAGGGGAGAGTCCAGTGGACACCTTACAAAGATTGTCCAAGGACCCCAAGAGCCATTTTCAGACTTTGTGGCCAGAATGACAGAGGCCGCCAGTCGCATCTTTGGTGATTCAGAACAAGCTATGCCCCTGATTGAGCAACTTGTCTATGAACAAGCAACCCAGGAATGTCGAGCGGCTATCGCCCCTCGCAAAAGCAAAGGTTTACAAGATTGGCTCAGAGTGTGCAGGGAGCTGGGGGACCCCTAACCAATGCAGGACTAGCTGCCGCCATTTTACAAACGCACAGGTATAGAGATTTATCTAATCGAAAAGCTTGTTTTAATTGTGGGAGAATGGGGCACCTTAAGAAAGATTGTCAAGCCCCTGAAAGAACAAGAGAATCGAAGCTTTGCTATCGTTGTGGTAAAGGTTATCATAGGGCTAGCGAATGCAGGTCAGTCCGGGATGTAAAAGGGAGGCTTCTGCCCCCTATTGAAGAATCCAAGGTACCCCAATCAAAAAACGGGTCACGGGGCCCATGGTCCCAGGGCCCTCAGAAATATGGGAACCAATTTCAGAAAAGCAATCAAGAGGAAGTAGAGGTTTCCGAGGAACCTCCGGAATGGACTTGCGTGCCGCCTCCGACTTCTTACTCATGCCCCAAATGAATGTTCAACCGGTCCCAGTCCATTCCCTGGACCTTTGCCCCCTGCCACCATTGGGCTTATTCTGGGCCGTGGCTCCTTAACTTTACAGGGACTCATTATATATCCTGGGATTGTTGACCCATATCATAAAGAGGAGATTCAAGTTCTCTGTTCTAGCCCTCGGGGTGTATTTTCTATAAAGCAGGGAGATAGAATTGCACAACTGGTGTTGCTGCCCTCCCTCGGGGATGGAGAAACCTACACTTTACAAAAAAGGGCTATGGGATCTTCTGGAAGTGATTCAGCCTATCTGGCTATACCCCTAAATGAGAGACCTACAATAAAATTGTTAATTAATGGAAAAGAATTTGAAGGGATAATGGATTCGGAGCAGACAAAAGCATTATTTCACTCCATTGGTGGCCGAAGTCTTGGCCCACTGTTGTTTCATCTCATTCTCTACAAGGTCTTGGATACCAGTCCTCTCCTGCCATCAGTGCCTCAGCCTTAACCTGGCGGGATGCTGAAGGCAAACAGGGATGTTTTACCCCTATGTGTTGCCACTCCCTGTAAATTTATGGGGACGAGATGTGTTACAAGCCATGGGCATGACCCTAACTAATGAATACTCCCCCAGGCATCAGCCATTATGGCAAAGATGGGGTATACAAATGGTAGAGGCTTGGGTAGGCAAGAACAAGGCAGAATAAAACCCATTACACAACACGGAAATCGGGGTAGAAAAGGACTGGGTTTTATTTAGGAGCCGTTATGGGTCTCTCAATGGCCTCTATCCTCTGAAAAATTAGAGGCTGTCACAAGATTAGTGCAAGAACAGGAACGGCTGGGGCATCTAGAGCCTTCTACCTCCCCATGGAATACACCAATTTTTGTTATTAAGAAGAAATCTGGGAAGTGGAGATTACTCCACGACCTGCGGGCCATTAACAATCAGATGCATCTTTTTGGCCCTGTTCAAAGAGGCCTTCCTTTGCTTTCTGCACTTCCTCAAGATTGGAAGCTTATTATTATAGATATTAAGGATTGTTTCTTCTCTATTCCACTTTACCCACGGGATAGACCAAGGTTTGCCTTCACTATCCCTTCTCTTAATCATATGGAACCAGACAAGAGATTTCAGTGGAAGGTACTGCCGCAAGGCATGGCCAATAGCCCAACAATATGTCAGCTATATGTGCAGGAGGCTTTGGAGCCAATTAGGAAGCAATTTACATCTTTAATCGTTATCCATTATATGGACGATATTCTTATTTGTCACAAAGAGTTAGATGTTTTACAAAAGGCTTTTCCCATGCTGGTGGCTGAATTAAAACAGTGGGGATTAGAGATTGCCTCAGAAAAGGTTCAAATTGCAGATACAGGCCTCTTTTTGGGCTCAAAGATTACTCCCAAAAATATAGTTCCTCAGAAAATAGAAATTCGCAAAGACCACTTACAAACATTAAATGATTTTCAGAAACTTCTGGGAGATATAAATTGGTTGAGGCCCTTTTTAAAAATTCCATCTGCTGATCTAAAACCCCTCTTCGATCTCCTGGAGGGTGAGCCTCATATCTCCTCACCCAGAAAATTTACCCCTGCCGCCCACCGAGCCTTACAGATGGTGGAAGAGGCCTTACAGGAAGCACAATTACAACGAATTGAGGAGTCACTACCTTTTAATCTGTGTGTTTTTAAGACAGCTCAATTGCCAACTGCAGTCCTGTGGCAACATGGACCATTACTTTGGATTCATCCAAATGCTTCCCCTGCTAAGATTATTGACTGGTACCCTGATGCTGTTGCACAGCCTCGCGCTTCGCGGAATAAAAGCAGCTGTTACACATTTTGGCAGGGATCCTGATTCCTTGATTGTGCCTTATACTGCTGCACAAGTTCAGACCTTGGCAGCCACATCTAGTGATTGGGCAGTTTTAGTTACTTCCTTTTCAGGACAAATTGATAATCATTTTCCAAAGCATCCAATTTTACAGTTTGCCCTAAACCAGGCTATAGTGTTTCCACAAGTGACAGCTAAAGACCCACTCCCAGATGGGACTGTGGTGTACACTGATGGATCAAAAACTGGTATGGGAGCTTATGTGGTCAAGGATAGGGTTATATCTAAACAATATAATGAAACTTCACCTCAAGTTGTAGAATGTCTGATAGTACTGGAGGTTCTTGAGGCTTTTCCAGGACCCCTCAATATTGTATCAGATTCCTCTTATGTGGTTAATGCAGTTAATCTCCTTGAGATAGCTGGAATAATAAGATCCTCCAGCAGAGTTGCTAACATCTTTCAGAAGATACAAGCTGCCTTGTTAAATAGGAGATTTCCTGTTTTCATTACCCATGTCCGAGCACATTCTGGACTCCCAGGTCCCATGTCCTTAGGGAATGACTTAGCGGACAAGGCTACAAAGCTGGTGGCCGCTGCCTTGTCTACCCATGCACAAGCAGCAAAAGAATTCCATAAGCGCTTTCATGTGACGGCTGAGACCTTGCGCCGCTGTTTTGCTCTATCCAGGAAAGAGGCTAGGGAAATTGTTACTCAATGCCAGAATTGCTGCGAATTCTTACCTACTCCCCACATGGGAATAAACCCACGTGGCATTAGACCATTGCAGATGTGGCAGATGGATGTTACTCATATTCCCTCTTTTGGAAGGCTTCAATATGTTCATGTTTCTGTTGACACCTGTTCTGGCGTAATGTTTGCCACACCCCTAACAGGGGAAAAGGCCTCATATGTGATTCAACATTGCCTTGAGGCCTGGAGTGCTTGGGGAAAACCCAGAATTTTAAAAACAGACAATGGACCAGCATATACCTCTCAAAAATTCCGACAGTTTTGTCGGCAAATGGATGTTACCCATCTAACTGGCCTACCTTATAACCCTCAAGGACAGGGCATTGTGGAACGTGCCCATCGTACACTCAAATCATATCTGATTAAACAAAAGGGGAGTATTGAGGATGTTCTACCCTCGGTACCAAGAGTTGCTGTATCCATGGCACTTTTTACCCTTAATTTCTTGAACTGTGATGCCCAAGGCCACACTGCGGCTGATCGCCACAGTTTAGAGCCTGATAGGCCAAAAGAAATGGTAAAATGGAAAGATGTCTTGACTGATCTCTGGAAAGGCCCGGATCCTATTCTTATAAGATCCAGGGGAGCTGTGTGTGTTTTTCCACAGGAGGAAGAAAACCCCCTGTGGATCCCTGAAAGACTCACTCGAAGAGCTCCTTCACAACTCCAGAATAAGAAGGATGGAGGCCAAGTGGGTGATGAAGACTCTCCTACTCGGGATGATGGTTCCTAGTATGATGGGAGAGTTACGGTGGGCCATCATGTCTACCTTCCCCTACCGATGCCAGTGATGCAGAATGCCCAGGTGTTCCCTAGATTTTTCACAAATAATAGAGAGTTGGGGCTTGCCTTTTTGCCTTTAGATCCTCAGATACAGAGTTTTCAGGATGAGAGAACCTTGTCATTAGTAGGAAGCTTGTGCTTTACTGTGATTTCTTCATTAAAGGATAATTTTATTCATATGGATCCAGAAAGATCTAATGCTAATCCTTTTGAATTAATGGAAGCTGTACTGATCTTTCTCCTATGATAGTGAGAAGGGACAGATTACTTTTGATTGGAAAGGGGCATTAGGCAACAGTCTGAGTGAGGGACAGAGCTCTGGATCATCTGATTGGTCCTCCTCCAATGTTAAGTATACCCCTTTTAAGAGAACTAATTATTCAGCTGCCCTTTATTTGGGTTGTGAGTAATGATACCTTAGGTAAGAATCAGAAAGAAATAAATTGTTCTGCTTAGAATTGTTTTTATGCATTATGCTGGGATGCTATTAAGCACCCTTTTGCTTTGGTAATGCGCATGCCTCGATTTATTCCAGCTCCTGTTGAGGCGCCAAGTAATTTGAGTTTGTTTAGGGAAAAGCGAGATTTTTGGGATCTCTGCTATTATTGTGGGCCTGATAGCCACCGCCGCGGTTACTGCTTCGGTTACCGCCTCGGCCCTTGCACTTTCTGCCACTGTGCAGACAACTCAAACCATTAATGAACTATAGGCCACTGTGACCATGGTCCTAGATAAACAGGCCACTGCCAATTCTCAGATACAAGGAGGCCTGATGTTGGTAAACCAACAGATTAATTTGGTTCAGGAACAATTGGATATATTGTGGCAGATGGCCAAATTGGGATGTGAACAAAGTTGCCTGGCCTTTGTGTCACTTAGTACAATATGAGAATTTTACAAGAGCAGCTAACCTGTCAAAAGCTCTGTCTCAACATTTATTACAGAATTGGACTTTTGAGTTTGAGCAGACACTCCGTGAGTTGAGAATGGCGATCCTGCAAGTGAATTCGACGCATCTGGATCTTTCTCTGATGGAAGACCTCTCCCTGGATTTCATCTGCATTTTCTTATTTTAAGGAATGGGTGGGGGTAGGATCATTTAGCCTAGTTCTCTGCTGTGGAATAGTGTTGATGCTTTGGATGGTGTGTACGCTCAGAGCCCAAACAAAAGGAGAAAGTGGTGGTGGCACAAGCACTTGCTGCCTTAGAACACGGAGCATCCCCTGACATTTGGTTAACCATGTTAAAGCAATAGGTCGCTGGCCTCCCAGCTCTTGCACCCCACGAGGCTAGTCTCATTGCACGGGATAGAGTGGGTAGGCTTCAGCAGCCCAAGGAGTTGCAAGGCTAAGCACTGCACAGGAGAGGTCTGCGGTATAACGACTTTCTCCTGGGAGATAAGTCATCTTGCATGAAGGTTCTATGTCATGATCTCCTTCCCCCAGAAAAAAGACATCGGACTGGTCAGGACTTCCTCTGGGGATAAGACCCTGGAGAGGAGCTTTGTACATGTTCCGAATTTGCACATGGGGATTTGACCTCTATCTCCACTCCAAAGTTGTGGGTGTCCTATTGCTTCAAAAATAAATGAATAGGGGGAGATGTGAGGAGCCGCCCTCGCTATCGCTATTGCCGTTAGAAGATGGCGCTGACATCCGCTGTCAGTTGGAGTTAACTGTCGCTGTCAGTTGGAGTTAACTGTCGCTGTCAGTTGGAGTTAACCGTTTAAACTGTGCCTCTCCCGTGACGTCATCTGGGGTGATGTGCAAACCACCAATCCCGGCTCTACACATCTCACTCGGAGCTCCTAGGCTTATATAAGGGGCTGGGTTTCTTAGCTTGGGGTCTCCCTCTAAGAAGCTGATCATCTATCTCTCAAGATGCATTAAAGCTTTACTGCAGAAGGATCCGAGTGTTCTGCGTCGTTCTTGCTGGCGAGACGGTAGCGCGGGACA
>NW_024432474.1:0-6632 GCF_017639785.1 Mesocricetus auratus
TAATCATTTTTTATTTTGATTTTAAATAGCTTGTTTCACATGTCAATCCCAGTTCCCTCTCCCTCCCCTCCTCCCGCACTCCCCTTCCACCCTCCCTCCCACCCTATTGCCAAATCCCTCCACATAGGGGATGTCTAGAGTCTATCATTTCACTCTTGGTAGGGTCAAGGCACTCCCCTAAGAGTCCAGGCTGAGAGAGCATCTCTCTTTGTGCCATAGGCACATGAAGACAGATTGTATACCAGGGATAGACACTGATCCACAGCTCAGAGCCCCATAGGTTGCCCAGGCCTTCTCACTGACACTCACATTTGGGGGGTCCAGATCAGTCCCATTCTGGCCTCCCCACTGTCGGTCTGGGGTCCAAGAGCACTCCCCTGTTCAGATCAGCCGTCTCTGCTGGTTTTGCCAGCCCATTCCTTGCCAATTTGCTCATCACTCCTCTCTCTCTGTCACTGGGTTCCTTGGGTTCAGTTCAGTGCTTAGTTGTGTGTTTGCCTCTGCTTCCATCAGTCCCAGGATGAAGGCTCCCGGATAGTTATAGACATCAAGTTCATTATCAGGAATGGGCATTCGAGGTGGTCCTTCCACTATTGCTTAGCTTGCCAATTGATGTTATACCTTTAGATCACTCGAGGTCACTCTGGTGCCTGATCTGTCTTCGATCCTATGATTCCCTCTTCCCCCTATTTTACCCCCACCCCCTCAACTTCCTGTTCCCCCATGACCAACTCCCTTCCTCTTTACCCCCTCTACTCTTCCCAGGTCCCACTACCCCCCCTCGCCCTGTTCCCCATCCATTCAGAGGATCTTGTCTCCATCCTCTTCTCTTGGGTACTATGCATATATGCATATCTTTTAGGTTCTTTCCTGTTTCCCAGACTCTCTATCTGTGGAAGTGCAGACTGGCACTATCCTGATCCATATTTAAAATCCATATATGAGTGAGTACATACCATGTTTGTCTTTTTGCGACTGGGTTACCTCACTCAGGATGGTTTCTTCCAGTGCTATCCATTTCCCTGCGAATTTCAAGATTCCATTGTTTTTTTCTGCTGAGTAATACTCCATTGTGTAAATGTACCACATTTTCTCTATCCACTCTTCAGTTGAGGGGCATCTAGGTTGCTTCCAGGTTCTGGCTATTACAAACAATGCTGCTATGAACATAGTGGAGCAGATGCCCTTGTTGTATGAACCTGCCTCATTTGGATAAATGCCTAAGAGTGGAATTGCTGGGTCTAGTGGTAGATTAATTCCCATTTTCCTGAGGAATCTCCATACTGATTTCCAAAGAGGCTGTATGAGTCGGCATTCCCACCAGCAATGGAGGAGTGATCCTCTCTCTCCACATCCTCTCCAGCATAAATTGTCTTCGGTGTTTTTGATTCTAGCCATTCTGACAGGAGTAAGATGGTATCTCAGAGTTGTTTTGATTTGCATTTCCCTGATGGCTAAGGATGTTGAGCACTTTCTTAAGTGTCTCTTGGCCATTTTAGCCTCCTCTACTGAGAATTCTCTATTTAGCTCTGTACCCCACCTTTCAAGTGGATCCTTTGGTGTTTTGGAGACTTGTTTCTTGAGTTCTTTGTAAATTTTGGAGATTAGCCCTCTGTCAGATGTAGGGTTAGTGAATATCTTTTCCCATTCTGTGGCCTGCCTTTTTGTCTTTTTGATTGTGTCCTTTGCCTTACAAAAGCTTTTTAGTTTCAGAAGGTCCCATTTGTTAATTGTTGATCTCAGTGCCTGTGCCACTGGTGTTATGTTTAGGAAGTGGTCTCCTGTACCAACTCGTTGAAGAGTATCTCCCACTTTCTCTTCTAAAAGTTTCAGTGTGGCTGGATGTATGTTGAGATCTTTGATCCATTTGGACTTAAGTTTTGTACAAGGCGATAAACATGGATCTATCTGCAGTCTTCTGCATACCATTACCCAGTTATGCCAGCACCATTTGTTGAAGATGCTTTCTTTTTTCCACTGTACAGTTTTAGCTTCTTTGTCAAAAATCAGGTGTTCATAGGTGTGTGGGTTAAAATTAGGGCTTTCGATTCGGTTCCATTGGTCTACCTGCCTATTTTTGTGCCAATACCAAGCTGTTTTCAGGACTATAGCTCTATAATAGAGCTTGAAATCAGGTATGGTGATGCCTCCTGAAGTTCCTTTATTGTATAGGGATGTTTTGGCTATCCTGGGCCTTTTGTTTTTCCATATAAAGTTGATTAATGATCTTTCCAGGTCCTTGAAGAATTGTGATGGAATTTTGATAGGGATTGCATTGAATCTATAGACTGCTTTTGGCAAGATTGCCATTTTTATTATGTTGATCCTACCAATCCAAGAGCATGGGAGATCTTTCCATTTTCTGGTATCTTCTTTGATTTCTTTCTTCAAAGACACAAAGTTTTTGATATACAGGTCTTTCACTTCCTTGGTTAACATTATCCCCAGATATTTGATGCTGTTTTTGGCTATTGTAAAAGGTGATGTTTCTCTGATTTCTTTCTCAGTCACTTCATCATCTGTATATAATAGGGCCACTGATTTTTTTGAGTTTACCTTGTATCCTGCCACTTTGCTGAAGCTGTTTATCAGCTCTAGGAGTAACCTTGCGGAGTTTTTTGGGTCACATATGTAAACTATCATATCATCTGCAAATAATGAAAGCTTGACTTCTTCTTTTCCTATTTGTATCCCCTTTATCTCCTTTTGTTGTCTTATTGCTGTAGCTAGAACTTCAAGTACAATATTGAAGAGATATGGAGAGAGTGGACAGCCTTGTCTTGTTCCTGATTTTAGAGGAATTGCTTTGAGTTTCTCTCCATTTAGTTTGATGTTAGCTGTTGGTTTACTGTATATTGCTTTTATTATGTTCAGGTACGTTCCTGTTATCCCTGATCTCTCTAGGACCTTTATCATGAAGGGGTGCTGGATTTTGTCAAAGGCTTTTTCAGCATCTAGTGAGATAATCATGTGGTTTTTCTTTCGCAGATTGTTAATATGGTGGATTACATTGATAGATTTTCTAATGTTGAACCATCCCTGCATTCCTGGAATGAAGCCTACTTGATCATGGTGGATGATTTTTCTGATGTGTTCTTGAATCCGGTTTGCAAGTATTTTATTGAGTATTTTTGCATCAATGTTCATGAGGGAAATTGGTCTATAGTTCTCTTTCTTAGTTGTGTCTTTGTGTGGCTTGGGTATCAAGGTAATTGTAGCCTCGTAGAAAGAGTTTGGCAGTGAGCCTCCTGCTTCTATAGTGTGGAATACTTTGACGAGTATTGGAATGAGCTCTTCTTTGAATTTCTGGTAGAATTCTGCACTGAAGCCATCTGGGCCTGGGCTTTTTTTGTTTGGGAGACTTTTGATGACTGCTTCTATTTCATTAGGGGTTATAGGTCTGTTTAGATTATTTATCTGTTCTTGATTTAGTTTTGGCAAGTGATATCTATCCAGGAAATTGTCCATTTCCTTTAAATTTTCAAATTTTGTGGAGTACAGATTTTCAAAGTATGCCCTGATGATTCTCTTGATTTCCTCAGAGTCCGTTGTTATGTCCCCTTTCTCATCCCTGATTTTGTTAATTAGCATGTTCTCTCTCTGTCTTTTGGTTAGTTTGGACAGAGGTTTGTCTATTTTGTTGATTTTCTCAAAGAACCAACTCTTTGTTTCATTGATTCTTCTCAATGTTTTCCTGGTTTCTACTTGATTGATTTCAGCCCTCAATTTGATTATTTCCTGGCGTCTGCTCCTCCTGGGGAGTTTGCTTCTTTTTGTTCTAGAACATTCAGCTGTGCTATTAATTCTCTAGTATGACTGTTCTCCAGTTTTTTCATGTGGGCACTTAGTGCTATAAACTTTCCTCTCAGCACTGCTTTCAAAGTGTCCCATAAGTTTGTGTATGTTGTGTCTTCATTCTCATTGAAATCGAGGAAGTCTTTAATTTCTTTTTTTATTTGTTCCTTTACCCAGGGATGGTGCAATTGTGCATTGTTCAATCTCCATGAGTTTGTAGGGTTTCTGCGATTTGTGTTATTGTTGAATTCTAATGTTAATGCATGGTGGTCTGATAAGATGCAGGGGGTTATTCCAATTTTTTTGTATCTGTGGAGATTTGCTATGTTTCCTATTATGTGGTCAATTTTAGAGAAGGTTCCATGTGGTGCCGAGAAGAAGGTATATCCCTTTGTATTTGGGTGGAATGTTCTATAGATGTCTGTTAAACCCAGTTGGGTCATAACTTCTATTAATTCTTTTGTTTCTTTGTTAAGTTTCTGTCTGGAGGTCCTATCTAGCGGTGAGAGCGGAGTGTTGAAGTCTCCTACTATTAGTGTGTGAGATTTTATGTGCATTTTGAGCTTTAGTAATGTTTCTTTCACGAATGTAGGTGCCTTTGTATTTGGGGCGTAGATATTTAAAATCGAGACTTCGTCTTGATGTATTTTTCCTTTGATGAATATGAAGTGCCCTTCTTCATCTCTTTTGATTGATTTTAATTTGAAGTCTAATTTGTTAGATATTAGGATTGCTACGCCCGCTTGTTTCTTGGGGCCGTTTGATTGGAAGATCTTTTCCCAGCCCTTTACTCTGAGATAACGTCTGTCTTTGGTGTTGAGATGTGTTTCTTGTATGCAGCAGAAGGAAGGGTTCTGTCTTCGTATCCATTCTGCTAGTCTGTGTCTTTTTATAGGTAAGTTGAGGCCATTGACATTGAGGGATATTAATGACCATTGATTGGTGATCCTTGTTTGCGCTTGATTTATTGTTAGTGAAGTTATTTTGTGTAGTTTCTCCTCCCTTTTTCTTTTAGTGTTTTGTAAAGTATGATTCTATATTGCCTGTGTCTTTGTGAATGTAGTTATCTTCCTTGGCTCTAGGTTTTCCTTCTAGCATTTTCTGTAGAGCTGGATTCATGGATACGTATTGTTTAAATCTGGCTTTGTCATGGAATATTTTGTTTTCTCCATCTATGGTAATTGAGAGCTTTGCTGGATATAGTAGTCTGGGCTGGCATCCTTGTTCCCTTAGCGTTTGTAGGACATCTGACCAGGATCTTCTGGCTTTCATCGTTTCCATTGAGAAGTCAGGTGTAATTCGGATAGGTCTGCCTTTGTATGTTACTTGGCCTTTTTCTTTAGCTGCTCTTAATATTTTCTCTTTGCTCTGTAGGTTTGATGTTTTGATTATTATATGGCGAGGTGACTTCTTCTTCTGGTCAAGCCTATTTGGTGTTCTGTAAGATTCTTGTACTTTCATAGGCATATCTTTCTTTAGGTTAGGGAAGTTTTCTTCTATGATTTTGTTGAATATGTTTTCTGTACCTTTAAGTTGAAGTTCTTCACCTTCTTCTATACCTATTATTCTCAGGTTTGGCTTCTTCACGGTGTCCCATATTTCCTGGATATTTTGTGTTAAGGATTTGTTGGTTTTGAGATTTTCTTTGGTTGACGATGCTATGTCCTCTAATGAGTCTTCAACACCTGAGATTCTCTCTTCTATCTCTTGTATTCTATTGGTGATGCTTGCATCTGTGATTCCAGACCGTTTACCGAGCTTTTCTATTTCCAGCATCCCTTCATTCTGTGTTTTCTTTATCGTTTCTATTTCAGCTTTCAATCCTTCAACTGTTTGAGCTGTTTCCTTAATTTTCTTGGTTGTTTTTTCTTGGTGCTCTTTAGATTCTTTGAGAGATTTGTTTATTTCTTGAATTTTTCCCCCATTTCATGGATTTTTTTGTTTGTTTTTTCTTCTATTTCTTTAAGGGATTTCCTCGTTTCTTCCTTGAGGCTCTCCATCATCTTCATGAAATAATTTTTAAGGTCTGTCTCCTCTTCTTCATCTATGTAGTGCTTTTCAGGTCTTGCTGGTGTTGGATCCCTGGATTCTGGTGGGGTCGTGTTGGTGTTTCTATTGCTGAGTGATCTCTTATTCTGTCTTCTTCCCATCTCTTCTTCCAGTGGGTGCTGGTGGGGGCTTTCTGTCTCCACTGGTCTCCTTCTTTACTGCAGCTGAAGCTGAAGCTGGCCTCGCTGGGGTTGGGGTCTTGGAGGGGCTGATCTCTTTCCTGTGTGGGTGGCTCTTCTGAAGCTGGGCTCGCTGGGTTGGGGTCTTGGAGGAGCTGATCTCTTTCCTGTGTGGGCGGCTCTTCTGAAGCTGGGCTCGCTGGGTTGGGGTCTTGGAGGAGCTGATCTCTTTCCTGTGTGGGCGGCTCTTCTGGAAGCCGGGAGCGGCCCTGAAGCTGGGCTCGCTGGGTTGGGGTCTTGGAGGAGCTGATCTCTTTCCTGTGTGGGCGGCTCTTCTGAAGCTGGGCTCGCTGGGTTGGGGTCTTGGAGGAGCTGATCTCTTTCCTGTGTGGGCGGCTCTTCTGGAAGCCGGGAGCGGCCCCGAAGATGGAGGGGGATGGGTGGTGGGCGGGTGGTCCCAGCCAGAGACCCAATCTCACCTGAAGCTGGGCTCGCTGGGTTGGGGTCTTGGAGGAGCTGATCTCTTTCCTGTGTGGGCGGCTCTTCTGGAAGCCGGGAGCGGCCCCGAAGATGGAGGGGGATGGGTGATGGGCGGGTGGTCCCAGCCGGGGACCCAATCTCACCTGAAGCTGGGCTCGCTGGGTTGGGGTCTTGGAGGAGCTCGGAATA
>NW_024432475.1:0-6357 GCF_017639785.1 Mesocricetus auratus
CGCCATATGAGCTTCGCTGAATACTGGTACTGACTCCTTTTTACCTTTAGAGGAACGGAGAAAATACAAATGGCTTTTCCAGTATTCGAGAATGTGGAAGGCGGAAGAGTACATACCCCCGTAGATTACAATCAAATTAAAGAATTGGCCGAATCCGTTCGTAATTATGGGGTCAATGCTAACTTTACCACATTACAGGTGGAAAGGCTTGCTAATTTTGCCATGACTCCCACTGACTGGCAAACGACAGTGAAAGCAGTGCTTCCCAACATGGGACAATACATGGAATGGAAGGCTCTCTGGTATGATGCAGCCCAGGCACAAGCTAGAGTTAATGCCACGGCTGAAGATGAGAATCAGAGGCAGTGGACATTTGAAATGCTGACAGGTCAGGGTCAACATGCCCTTAATCAAACCAACTACATCTGGGGCGTCTATGGTCAGGTGTCGGCCGCCGCTATTAAAGCATGGAAGGCCCTCACAAAAAGGGGAGAGTCCAGTGGACACCTTACAAAGATTGTCCAAGGACCCCAAGAGCCATTTTCAGACTTTGTGGCCAGAATGACAGAGGCCGCCAGTCGCATCTTTGGTGATTCAGAACAAGCTATGCCCCTGATTGAGCAACTTGTCTATGAACAAGCAACCCAGGAATGTCGAGCGGCTATCGCCCCTCGCAAAAGCAAAGGTTTACAAGATTGGCTCAGAGTGTGCAGGGAGCTGGGGGACCCCTAACCAATGCAGGACTAGCTGCCGCCATTTTACAAACGCACAGGTATAGAGATTTATCTAATCGAAAAGCTTGTTTTAATTGTGGGAGAATGGGGCACCTTAAGAAAGATTGTCAAGCCCCTGAAAGAACAAGAGAATCGAAGCTTTGCTATCGTTGTGGTAAAGGTTATCATAGGGCTAGCGAATGCAGGTCAGTCCGGGATGTAAAAGGGAGGCTTCTGCCCCCTATTGAAGAATCCAAGGTACCCCAATCAAAAAACGGGTCACGGGGCCCATGGTCCCAGGGCCCTCAGAAATATGGGAACCAATTTCAGAAAAGCAATCAAGAGGAAGTAGAGGTTTCCGAGGAACCTCCGGAATGGACTTGCGTGCCGCCTCCGACTTCTTACTCATGCCCCAAATGAATGTTCAACCGGTCCCAGTCCATTCCCCTGGACCTTTGCCCCCTGCCACCATTGGGCTTATTCTGGGCCGTGGCTCCTTAACTTTACAGGGACTCATTATATATCCTGGGATTGTTGACCCATATCATAAAGAGGAGATTCAAGTTCTCTGTTCTAGCCCTCGGGGTGTATTTTCTATAAAGCAGGGAGATAGAATTGCACAACTGGTGTTGCTGCCCTCCCTCGGGGATGGAGAAACCTACACTTTACAAAAAAGGGCTATGGGATCTTCTGGAAGTGATTCAGCCTATCTGGCTATACCCCTAAATGAGAGACCTACAATAAAATTGTTAATTAATGGAAAAGAATTTGAAGGGATAATGGATTCGGGAGCAGACAAAAGCATTATTTCACTCCATTGGTGGCCGAAGTCTTGGCCCACTGTTGTTTCATCTCATTCTCTACAAGGTCTTGGATACCAGTCCTCTCCTGCCATCAGTGCCTCAGCCTTAACCTGGCGGGATGCTGAAGGCAAACAGGGATGTTTTACCCCCTATGTGTTGCCACTCCCTGTAAATTTATGGGGACGAGATGTGTTACAAGCCATGGGCATGACCCTAACTAATGAATACTCCCCCAGGCATCAGCCATTATGGCAAAGATGGGGTATACAAATGGTAGAGGCTTGGGTAGGCAAGAACAAGGCAGAATAAAACCCATTACACAACACGGAAATCGGGGTAGAAAAGGACTGGGTTTTATTTAGGGGCCGTTGAGGCTTCACGACCCATACCATGGAAAACAGAGGAGCCGTTATGGGTCTCTCAATGGCCTCTATCCTCTGAAAAATTAGAGGCTGTCACAAGATTAGTGCAAGAACAGGAACGGCTGGGGCATCTAGAGCCTTCTACCTCCCCATGGAATACACCAATTTTTGTTATTAAGAAGAAATCTGGGAAGTGGAGATTACTCCACGACCTGCGGGCCATTAACAATCAGATGCATCTTTTTGGCCCTGTTCAAAGAGGCCTTCCTTTGCTTTCTGCACTTCCTCAAGATTGGAAGCTTATTATTATAGATATTAAGGATTGTTTCTTCTCTATTCCACTTTACCCACGGGATAGACCAAGGTTTGCCTTCACTATCCCTTCTCTTAATCATATGGAACCAGACAAGAGATTTCAGTGGAAGGTACTGCCGCAAGGCATGGCCAATAGCCCAACAATATGTCAGCTATATGTGCAGGAGGCTTTGGAGCCAATTAGGAAGCAATTTACATCTTTAATCGTTATCCATTATATGGACGATATTCTTATTTGTCACAAAGAGTTAGATGTTTTACAAAAGGCTTTTCCCATGCTGGTGGCTGAATTAAAACAGTGGGGATTAGAGATTGCCTCAGAAAAGGTTCAAATTGCAGATACAGGCCTCTTTTTGGGCTCAAAGATTACTCCCAAAAATATAGTTCCTCAGAAAATAGAAATTCGCAAAGACCACTTACAAACATTAAATGATTTTCAGAAACTTCTGGGAGATATAAATTGGTTGAGGCCCTTTTTAAAAATTCCATCTGCTGATCTAAAACCCCTCTTCGATCTCCTGGAGGGTGAGCCTCATATCTCCTCACCCAGAAAATTTACCCCTGCCGCCCACCGAGCCTTACAGATGGTGGAAGAGGCCTTACAGGAAGCACAATTACAACGAATTGAGGAGTCACTACCTTTTAATCTGTGTGTTTTTAAGACAGCTCAATTGCCAACTGCAGTCCTGTGGCAACATGGACCATTACTTTGGATTCATCCAAATGCTTCCCCTGCTAAGATTATTGACTGGTACCCTGATGCTGTTGCACAGCCTCGCGCTTCGCGGAATAAAAGCAGCTGTTACACATTTTGGCAGGGATCCTGATTCCTTGATTGTGCCTTATACTGCTGCACAAGTTCAGACCTTGGCAGCCACATCTAGTGATTGGGCAGTTTTAGTTACTTCCTTTTCAGGACAAATTGATAATCATTTTCCAAAGCATCCAATTTTACAGTTTGCCCTAAACCAGGCTATAGTGTTTCCACAAGTGACAGCTAAAGACCCACTCCCAGATGGGACTGTGGTGTACACTGATGGATCAAAAACTGGTATGGGAGCTTATGTGGTCAAGGATAGGGTTATATCTAAACAATATAATGAAACTTCACCTCAAGTTGTAGAATGTCTGATAGTACTGGAGGTTCTTGAGGCTTTTCCAGGACCCTCAATATTGTATCAGATTCCTCTTATGTGGTTAATGCAGTTAATCTCCTTGAGATAGCTGGAATAATAAGATCCTCCAGCAGAGTTGCTAACATCTTTCAGAAGATACAAGCTGCCTTGTTAAATAGGAGATTTCCTGTTTTCATTACCCATGTCCGAGCACATTCTGGACTCCCAGGTCCCATGTCCTTAGGGAATGACTTAGCGGACAAGGCTACAAAGCTGGTGGCCGCTGCCTTGTCTACCCATGCACAAGCAGCAAAAGAATTCCATAAGCGTTTCATGTGACGGCTGAGACCTTGCGCCGTCGTTTTGCTCTATCCAGGAAAGAGGCTAGGGAAATTGTTACTCAATGCCAGAATTGCTGCGAATTCTTACCTACTCCCCACATGGGAATAAACCCACGTGGCATTAGACCATTGCAGATGTGGCAGATGGATGTTACTCATATTCCCTCTTTTGGAAGGCTTCAATATGTTCATGTTTCTGTTGACACCTGTTCTGGCGTAATGTTTGCCACACCCCTAACAGGGGAAAAGGCCTCATATGTGATTCAACATTGCCTTGAGGCCTGGAGTGCTTGGGGAAAACCCAGAATTTTAAAAACAGACAATGGACCAGCATATACCTCTCAAAAATTCCGACAGTTTTGTCGGCAAATGGATGTTACCCATCTAACTGGCCTACCTTATAACCCTCAAGGACAGGGCATTGTGGAACGTGCCCATCGTACACTCAAATCATATCTGATTAAACAAAAGGGGAGTATTGAGGATGTTCTACCCTCGGTACCAAGAGTTGCTGTATCCATGGCACTTTTTACCCTTAATTTCTTGAACTGTGATGCCCAAGGCCACACTGCGGCTGATCGCCACAGTTTAGAGCCTGATAGGCCAAAAGAAATGGTAAAATGGAAAGATGTCTTGACTGATCTCTGGAAAGGCCCGGATCCTATTCTTATAAGATCCAGGGGAGCTGTGTGTGTTTTTCCACAGGAGGAAGAAAACCCCCTGTGGATCCCTGAAAGACTCACTCGAAGAGCTCCTTCACAACTCCAGAATAAGAAGGATGGAGGCCAAGTGGGTGATGAAGACTCTCCTACTCGGGATGATGGTTCCTAGTATGATGGGAGAGTTACGGTGGGCCATCATGTCTACCTTCCCCTACCGATGCCAGTGATGCAGAATGCCCAGGTGTTCCCTAGATTTTTCACAAATAATAGAGAGTTGGGGCTTGCCTTTTTGCCTTTAGATCCTCAGATACAGAGTTTTCAGGATGAGAGAACCTTGTCATTAGTAGGAAGCTTGTGCTTTACTGTGATTTCTTCATTAAAGGATAATTTTATTCATATGGATCCAGAAAGATCTAATGCTAATCCTTTTGAATTAATGGAAGCTGTACTGATCTTTCTCCTATGATAGTGAGAAGGGACAGATTACTTTTGATTGGAAAGGGGCATTAGGCAACAGTCTGAGTGAGGGACAGAGCTCTGGATCATCTGATTGGTCCTCCTCCAATGTTAAGTATACCCCTTTTAAGAGAACTAATTATTCAGCTGCCCTTTATTTGGGTTGTGAGTAATGATACCTTAGGTAAGAATCAGAAAGAAATAAATTGTTCTGCTTAGAATTGTTTTTATGCATTATGCTGGGATGCTATTAAGCACCCTTTTGCTTTGGTAATGCGCATGCCTCGATTTATTCCAGCTCCTGTTGAGGCGCCAAGTAATTTGAGTTTGTTTAGGGAAAAGCGAGATTTTTGGGATCTCTGCTATTATTGTGGGCCTGATAGCCACCGCCGCGGTTACTGCTTCGGTTACCGCCTCGGCCCTTGCACTTTCTGCCACTGTGCAGACAACTCAAACCATTAATGAACTATAGGCCACTGTGACCATGGTCCTAGATAAACAGGCCACTGCCAATTCTCAGATACAAGGAGGCCTGATGTTGGTAAACCAACAGATTAATTTGGTTCAGGAACAATTGGATATATTGTGGCAGATGGCCAAATTGGGATGTGAACAAAGTTGCCTGGCCTTTGTGTCACTTAGTACAATATGAGAATTTTACAAGAGCAGCTAACCTGTCAAAAGCTCTGTCTCAACATTTATTACAGAATTGGACTTTGAGTTTGAGCAGACACTCCGTGAGTTGAGAATGGCGATCCTGCAAGTGAATTCGACGCATCTGGATCTTTCTCTGATGGAAGACCTCTCCCTGGATTTCATCTGCATTTTCTTATTTTAAGGAATGGGTGGGGGTAGGATCATTTAGCCTAGTTCTCTGCTGTGGAATAGTGTTGATGCTTTGGATGGTGTGTACGCTCAGAGCCCAAACAAAAGGAGAAAGTGGTGGTGGCACAAGCACTTGCTGCCTTAGAACACGGAGCATCCCCTGACATTTGGTTAACCATGTTAAAGCAATAGGTCGCTGGCCTCCCAGCTCTTGCACCCCACGAGGCTAGTCTCATTGCACGGGATAGAGTGGGTAGGCTTCAGCAGCCCAAGGAGTTGCAAGGCTAAGCACTGCACAGGAGAGGTCTGCGGTATAACGACTTTCTCCTGGGAGATAAGTCATCTTGCATGAAGGTTCTATGTCATGATCTCCTTCCCCCAGAAAAAAGACATCGGACTGGTCAGGACTTCCTCTGGGGATAAGACCCTGGAGAGGAGCTTTGTACATGTTCCGAATTTGCACATGGGGATTTGACCTCTATCTCCACTCCAAAGTTGTGGGTGTCCTATTGCTTCAAAAATAAATGAATAGGGGGAGATGTGAGGAGCCGCCCTCGCTATCGCTATTGCCGTTAGAAGATGGCGCTGACATCCACTGTCAGTTGGAGTTAACTGTCGCTGTCAGTTGGAGTTAACTGTCGCTGTCAGTTGGAGTTAACTGTCGCTGTCAGTTGGAGTTAACTGTCGCTGTCAGTTGGAGTTAACTGTCGCTGTCAGTTGGAGTTAACTGTCGCTGTCAGGTTGGAGCTAACTTGTCGCTGTCAG
>NW_024432476.1:0-6823 GCF_017639785.1 Mesocricetus auratus
TTCAATGTCATAGCCCTATGTAGTAGTCCCACATTTCAGGGCCAATCTGTAGTAAGCTGCATTTGTGGGCCTTCAGTAGGACCCAGCCAACTTGCCAGGCCGTACCCGAGAGGGGGAATATTGATTTAAAAACCATAGGTAAAGCTGCTTAAGAAAGGGACTGAGACAAAAGACGGAGTTGGGAGGGTAATCAAGCGAATCCTGGACACTGCACATTTGTTCTTTGACATTCTCAAAAGGGGGACATGGGAGAAAAATTCTTTATCATAAATAAAGGAGAGCAGACTTTCTTTCCTTAATACTCCAAGTATTTGGTAACTACCTTTATACTCAATTTACCCTTATAATTATCCTTCTTTGTATCGCCATAATTTCCAAGTCATAGTTCATCTGTGTGCTGACATAATCCAACCTTTCTTCCTGAATGTTAGCTTAGCAGACTTTCATGGAGATCTGTCCCGCGCTACCGTCTCGCCAGCAAGAACGACGCAGAACACTCGGATCCTTCTGCAGTAAAGCTTTAATGCATCTTGAGAGATAGATGATCAGCTTCTTAGAGGGAGACCCCAAGCTAAGAAACCCAGCCCCTTATATAAGCCTAGGAGCTCCGAGTGAGACGTGTAGAGCCGGGATTGGTGGTTTGCACATCACCCCAGATGACGCCACGGGAGAGGCACAGCTTAAACGGTTAACTCCAACTGACAGCAGATGTCAGCGCCATCTTCTAACGGTTAACTCCAACTGACAGCAGATGTCAGCGCCATCTTCTAACGGCAATAGCGATAGCGAGGGCGGCTCCTCACATCTCCCCCTATTCATTTATTTTTGAAGCAATAGGACACCCACAACTTTGGAGTGGAGATAGAGGTCAAATCCCCATGTGCAAATTCGGAACATGTACAAAGCTCCTCTCCAGGGTCTTATCCCCAGAGGGAGCCCTGACCAGTCCTGATGTCGTTTTTCTGGGGGAAGGAGATCATGACATAGAACCTTCATGCAAGATGACTTATCTCCCAGGAGAAAGTCGTTATACCGCAGACCTCTCCTGTGCAGTGCTTAGCCTTGCAACTCCTTGGGCTGCTGAAGCCTACCCACTCTATCCCGTGCAATGAGACTAGCCTCGTGGGGTGCAAGAGCTGGGAGGCCAGCGACCTATTGCTTTAACATGGTTAACCAAATGTCAGGGGAGCCTCCGTGTTCTAAGGCAGCAAGTGCTTGTGTCACCACCACTTTGTCTCTTTTGTTTGGGCTCTGAGCTTACACACCATCCAAAGCATCAACACTATTCCACAGCAGAGAACTAGGCTAAATGATCCTACCCCCACCCATTCCTTAAAATAAGAAAATGCAGATGAAATCCAGGAGGAGAGGCCTTCCATCAGAGAAAGATCCAGATGCGTCGAATTCACTTGCAGGATCGCCATTCTCAACTCAAGGAGTGTCTGCTCAAACTCAAAAGTCCAATTCTGTAATAAATGTTGAGACAGAGCTTTTGACAGGTTAGCTGCTCTTGTAAAATTCTCATATTGTACTGAAGTGACACAAAGGCCAGGCAACTTTTGTTCACATCCCAATTGGGCCATCTGCCACAATATATCCAATTGTTCCTGAACCAAATTAATCTGTTGGTTTACCAACATCAGGCCTCCTTGTATCTGAGAATTGGCAGTGGCCTGTTTATCTAGGACCATGGTCACAGTGGCCGATAGTTCATTAATGGTTTGAGTTGTCTGCACAGTGGCAGAAAGTGCAAGGGCCGAGGCGGTAACCGAAGCAGTAACCGCGGCGGTGGCTATCAGGCACACAATAATAGCAGAGATCCAAAAAATCTCGCTTTTCCCTAAACAAACTCAAATTACTTGGCGTCTCAACAGGAACTGGAACAAATCGAGGCATGCGCATTACCAAAGCAAAAGGGTGCTTAATAGCATCCCAGCATAATGCATAAAAACAATTCTAAGCAGAGCAATTTATTTCTTTCTGATTCTTACCTAAGGTATCATTACTCACAACCCAAATAAAGGGCAGCTGAATAATTAGTTCTCTTAAAAGGGGTATACTTAACATTGGAGGAGGACCAATCAGATGATCCAGAGCTCTGTCCCTCACTCAGACTGTTGCCTAATGCCCCTTTCCAATCAAAAGTAATCTGTACCTTCTCACTATCATAGGAGAAAGATCAGTACAGCTTCCATTAATTCAAAAGGATTAGTATTAGATCTTTCTGGATCCATATGAATAAAATTATCCTTTAATGAAGAAATCACAGTAAAGCACATCTTCCTACTAATGACAAGTTTCTCTCATCCTGAAAACTCTGTATCTGAGGATCTAAAGGCAAAAAGGCAAGCCCCAACTCTCTATTAGTTGTGAAAAATCTAGGGAACACCTGGGCATTCTGCATCACTGGCATCGGTAGGGGGAAGGTAGACATGATGGCCCACCGTAACTCTCCCATCATACTAGGAACCATCATCCCGAGTAGGAGAGTCTTCATCACCCACTTGGCCTCCATCCTTCTTATTCTGGAGTTGTGAAGGAGCTCTTCGAGTGAGTCTTTCAGGGATCCACAGGGGGTTTTCTTCCTCCTGTGGAAAAACACACACAGCTCCCCTGGATCTTATAAGAATAGGATCCGGGCCTTTCCAGAGATCAGTCAAGACATCTTTCCATTTTACCATTTCTTTTGGCCTATCAGGCTCTAAACTGTGGCGATCGGCCGCAGTGTGGCCTTGGGCATCAGAGTTCAAGAAATTAAGGGTAAAAAGTGCCATGGATACAGCAACTCTTGGTACCGAGGGTAGAACATCCTCAATACTCCCCTTTTGTTTAATCAGATATGATTTGAGTGTATGATGGGCACGTTCCACAATGCCCTGTCCTTGAGGGTTATAAGGTAGGCCAGTTAGATGGGTAACATCCATTTGCCGACAAAACTGTCGGAATTTTTGAGAGGTATATGCTGGTCCATTGTCTGTTTTTAAAATTCTGGGTTTTCCCCAAGCACTCCAGGCCTCAAGGCAATGTTGAATCACATATGAGGCCTTTTCCCCTGTTAGGGGCGTGGCAAACATTATGCCAGAACAGGTGTCAACAGAAACATGAACATATTGGAGCCTTCCAAAAGAGGGAATATGAGTAACATCCATCTGCCACATCTGCAATGGTCTAATGCCACGTGGGTTTATTCCCATGTGGGGAGTAGGTAAGAATTCGCAGCAATTCTGGCATTGAGTAACAATTTCCCTAGCCTCTTTCCTGGATAGAGCAAAACGACGGCGCAAGGTCTCAGCCATCACATGAAAGCGCTGATGGAACACTTTTGCTGCTTGTGCGTGGGTAGACAAGGCAGCGGCCACCAGCTTTGTAGCCTTGTCCGCTAAGTCATTCCCTAAGGACATGGGACCTGGGAGTCCAGAATGTGCTCGGACATGGGTAATGAAAACAGGAAATCTCCTATTTAACAAGGCAGCTTGTATCTTTTGAAAGATGTTAGCAACTCTGCTGGAGGATCTTATTATTCCAGCTATCTCAAGGAGATTAACTGCATTAACCACATAAGAGGAATCTGATACAATATTGAGGGGTCCTGGAAAAGCCTCAAGAACCTCCAGTACTATCAGACATTCTACAACTTGAGGTGAAGTTTCATTATATTGTTTAGATATAACCCTATCCTTGACCACATAAGCTCCCATACCAGTTTTTGATCCATCAGTGTACACCACAGTCCCATCTGGGAATGGGTCTTTAGCTGTCACTTGTGGAAACACTATAGCCTGGTTTAGGGCAAACTGTAAAATTGAATGCTTTGGAAAATGATTATCAATTTGTCCTGAAAAGGAAGTAACTAAAACTGCCCAATCACTAGATGTGGCTGCCAAGGTCTGAACTTGTGCAGCAGTATAAGGCACAATCAAGGAATCAGGATCCCTGCCAAAATGTGTAACAGCTGCTTTTATTCCGCGAAGCGCGAGCTGTGCAACAGCATCAGGGTACCAGTCAATAATCTTAGCAGGGGAAGCATTTGGATGAATCCAAAGTAATGGTCCATGTTGCCACAGGACTGCAGTTGGCAATTGAGCTGTCTTAAAAACACACAGATTAAAAGGTAGTGACTCCTCAATACGTTGTAATTGTGCTTCCTGTAAGGCCTCTTCCACCATCTGTAAGGCTCGGTGGGCGGCAGGGGTAAATTTTCTGGGTGAGGAGATATGAGGCTCACCCTCCAGGAGATCGAAGAGGGGTTTTAGATCAGCAGATGGAATTTTTAAAAAGGGCCTCAACCAATTTATATCTCCCAGAAGTTTCTGAAAATCATTTAATGTTTGTAAGTGGTCTTTGCGAATTTCTATTTTCCGAGGAACTATATTTTTGGGAGTAATCATTGAGCCCAAAAAGAGCCCTGTATCTGCAATTTGAACCTTTTCTGAGGCAATCTCTAATCCCCACTGTTTTAATTCAGCCACCAGCATGGGGAAAGCCTTTTGTAAAACATCTAACTCTTTGTGACAAATAAGAATATCGTCCAAATATGGATAACGATTAAAGATGTAAATTGCTTCCTAATTGGCTCCAAAGCCTCCTGCACATGCAGCTGACATATTGTTGGGCAATTGGCCATGCCTTGCGGCAGTACCTTCCACTGAAATCTCTAATCTTGTTCCATATGATTAAGAGAAGGGATAGTGAAGGCAAACCTTGGTCTATCCCGTGGGTAAAGTGGAATAGAGAAGAAACAATCCTTAATATCTATAATAATAAGCTTCTAATCTTGAGGAAGTGCAGAAAGCAAAGGAAGGCCTCTTTGAACAGGGCCAAAAAGATGCATCTGATTGTTAATGGCCCGCAGGTCGTGGAGTAATCTCCACTTCCCAGATTTCTTCTTAATAACAAAAATTGGTGTATTCCATGGGGAGGTAGAAGGCTCTAGATGCCCCAGCCGTTCCTGTTCTTGCACTAATCTTGTGACAGCCTCTAATTTTTCAGAGGATAGAGGCCATTGAGAGACCCATAACGGCTCCTCTGTTTTCCATGGTATGGGTCGTGAAGCCTCAACGGCCCCTAAATAAAACCCAGTCCTTTTCTACCTTGATTTCCATGTTGCGTAATGGGTTTTATTCTGCCTTGTTCTTGCCTACCCAAGCCTCTACCGTTTGTATACCCCATCTTTGCCATAATGGCTGATGCCTGGGGGGAGTATTCATTAGTTAGGGTCATGCCCATGGCTTGTAACACATCCCGTACCCATAAATTTACAGGGAGTGGCAACACATAGGGGGTAAAACATCCCTGTTTGCCCTCAGCATTCCGCCAGGTTAAGGCTGAGGCACTGATGGCAGGAGAGGACTGGTATCCAAGACCTTGTAGAGAATGAGATGAAACAACAGTGGGCCAAGACTTCGGCCACCAATGGAGTGAAATAATGCTTTTGTCTGCTCCCGTATCCATTATCCCTTCAAATTCTTTTCCATTAATTAACAATTTTATTGTAGGTCTCTCATTTAGGGGTATAGCCAGATAGGCTGAATCACTTCCAGAAGATCCCATAGCCCTTTTTTGTAAAGTGTAGGTTTCTCCATCCCCGAGGGAGGGCAGCAACACCTGTTGTGCAATTCTATCTCCCTGCTTTATAGAAAATACACCCCGAGGGCTAGAACAGAGAACTTGAATCTCCTCTTTATGATACGGGTCAACAATTCCAGGATATATAATGAGTCCCTGTAAAGTTAAGGAGCCACGGCCCAGAATAAGCCCAATGGTGGCAGGGGGCAAAGGTCCAGGGGAATGGACTGGGACCGGTTGAACATTCATTTGGGGCATGAGTAAGAAGTCGGAGGCGGCACGCAAGTCCATTCCGGGGGTTCCTCGGAAGCCTCTACTTCCTCTTGATTGCTTTTCTGAAATTGGTTCCCATATTTCTGAGGGCCCTGGGACCATGGGCCCCGTGACCCGTTTTTTGATTGGGGTACCTTGGGTTCTTCAATAGGGGGCAGAAGCCTCCCTTTACATCCCGGACTGACCTGCATTCGCTAGCCCTATGATAACCTTTACCACAACGATGGCAAAGCTTCGATTCTCTTGTTCTTTCAGGGGCTTGACAATCTTTCTTAAGGTGCCCCATTTTCCCACAATTAAAACAAGCTTTTCGACTAGATAAATCTCTACGCCTGTGCGTTTGTAAAATGGCGGCAGCTAGTCCTGCATTGGTTAGGGGTCCCCCCAGCTCCCTGCACACTCTGAGCCAATCTTGTAAACCTTTGCTTTTGCGAGGGGCGATAGCCGCTCGACATTCCTGGGTTGCTTGTTCATAGACAAGTTGCTCAATCAGGGGCATAGCTTGTTCTGAATCACCAAAGATGCGACCGGCGGCCTCGGTCATTCTGGCCACAAAGTCTGAAAATGGCTCTTGGGGTCCTTCGACAATCTTGGTAAGGTGTCCACTGGATTCTCCCCTTTTTGTGAGGGCCTTCCATGCTTTAATAGCGGCGGCCGACACCTGACCATAGACGCCCCAGATGTAGTTGGTTTGATTAAGGGCATGTTGACCCTGACCTGTCAGCATTTCAAATGTCCACTGCCTCTGATTCTCATCTTCAGCTGTGGCATTAACTCTAGCTTGCGCCTGGGCTGCATCATACCAGAGAGCCTTCCATTCCATGTATTGTCCCATGTTGGGAAGCACTGCTTTCACTGTCGTCTGCCAGTCAGTGGGAGTCATGGCAAAATTAGCAAGCCTTTCCACCTGTAATGTGGTAAAGTTAGCATTGACCCCATAATTACGAACGGATTCGGCCAATTCTTTGATTTGATTGTAATCTAC
>NW_024432477.1:0-691 GCF_017639785.1 Mesocricetus auratus
AAGTTAAGGATACAACACTGTGTGAAAAACTAAATGTGTAACTAATTGAAAACAAACGATAAAACCCTGTGTGAGAATCTATATATGTAAGTTCTTGAAAACTAATGATACAACACAGAGTGAGAATCTCCACATGTATCTTATAAAAATTAACGACACAACACTGTGTGAGAATCTACACATGTAACTTCTTGAAAACTAACGATACAACACTGTGTGAGAATCTATAAGTGTAACTTCTTGAAAACTAATGATACTACACTGTCTAAGAAGGGAAATGTGGAATATATTGAAAATTAACGATACAACATTGTGTGATAATCTACAAGTGTATCTTATTGAAGAGTAATGATAAAACCCTGTGTTTGAATCTATATGCGTATCTTCTTGTAAATAAAGGACACAACATGTCTGAGAATCTACACATGTAAATTCTTGAAAAATAATGATACAACACTGTATGAGAAACTACATGCGTAACACCTTGAAAACTAACGATACAAAACCGCCTGTACATCTATACATGTAATTTATAGAAAACAAAGGAAATAACACTTTGTGGGAAAGTACGTGAGTAACATCTCGAAAGCAAACGATACAACATTGTGTGAGAATCTATATTCGTAACTTATTGAAAACTAACGATACAACACTGTGTGAGAATCTATAAGCGTAACTTCTTGAAAACTAA
>NW_024432478.1:0-4942 GCF_017639785.1 Mesocricetus auratus
AGTGTGTGCTCTAGATGCAGCTCTAGAACCAGGCTGGCAGGAAGGCTTCTCTCAAGGAAAAGGTTTCTCTTTACAAATGGTGTCAGAAGGACGTTATGACCTCAGTCTGGAATCCAGGATATGTGTTATGATGGGGAAGGGGTTTTGCTTTTGTTTCCATGGGAGAAGAGAACCTTTGGGTCCCATCTAAATTAATTAAGATTCGATCAGAACAGAAAACGTCTCAGGAGGAGGAAAGATGACTGCTCATCTATAAGGTATGCTATGTATAAGGAGACCTCATCAAAGTAAAAAGAATTGTTCTGTTTGTGTCTTTACAGGAAAAATTAGTTCTGAACAATGAAAAAATACTAGGTATATGGATACCTAAAGAAGAAAGGATAGCTACCCAAAGGACCACCAAACATGCAATAATACAACGTGTTATCAATCTCTCTATTTTGTTATTGTAATTTCTATTCCTTCGCTTCTTAATATGCCTGAGTCCCAATTCATCTAATTAACGCTGGCTTTAGAGTTGGATTGGCTCTCCTGCTTTAATCCCAAGAATAATGTTAAAATGCAATTCAGACTTTCTGTATTATATCTTCCTTAGGGTCGCCTTTCCCAGTATTCATACACAGAAAAGTTAAAAATTTCTGTGCTAACATCAATATTTCAGTTTTCCAGAGATAAAGGGATTTCTTGACAGCGATCTTCAACTGCTTCAGAAAGAGAATGTGGATTCACTTTCCCGACTCCTCCTGATTCGACTGGATACTTCAAAACTGCCACACATCATCGACTCCACCTGACAAGCACCATCCTGTAACCAGCTTTGAGCTACATCACTCGACACATCTTCAGACCAAGGAACTGATACAGTGCTTTGATCAGAGCTTCAGATCAAAATTAGAACTATAATCCAGAACTTCAGTCAAGCTTCTCCTGCCAAACAGAGACTAATTGACGTACTTAAGACTCATGTTACTCTAACAATTTCTTCCCATGGGTCCGCATGATTGTCATCGTCCCACTTCAGCAGGAAGTAAATTTGAGAATTCCATGTTTCTTCTCCCTACTATTGATATTAGAGGATAGTTTACACCTGTTAGTGTTAATTTACAATTATTTTAGTGTTGGGATTGGAAGGAGGTGTTCAGACTTAGGCATCCCTTTCAGATAAGTTTAGAATTTAGGTGGAATGGATATGTTTAGCTTAGGATAAGTAGATTATAACTTAATTATCACCCTCTATGTGTAAAGAGAAGCTTTTTCTTTGAGAGAACCCTTCCTGCCAGCCTGGTTCTAGAGCCGCATCAGTCCCAAATAAACACACAGGAGGCTATATTAATTATGAAGCTGTTGGCCTTGCTTGTTTCTTACTGGCTAGCTCTGACTTAAGTATTTATCCCATAATTGTTAATCTAATTATTTCTCTTACCGGAGAATAGTTCCGGGCTTCCTACCCCATGGCGTTACATCTTGACTATTTTGTGTTTCTCCTTCCCAGAGTAGTCCTGGACTCCTAGTCCCACCTATATAGATTCCTATTGGCCCAACAGTGCTTTATTGACATAAGACTTCCCCAACATCTCCTCTTTTCTGTTTAAACAAAAAGAAAGGTCTTAACTTTAACACAGTCAAATTGTATATTACAGAACAGTTATCAAATAAGAACATAGTTACAATATTTTAGCAAGATTTAAAGAAAATATCATCAATCCTATCCTTGTGAGTCCAAAGTTCTATGTAGCTTATTTTTTATCATAACTAAGGAAAACTATAATTATAACTATCTGTCTTTAACTCCATCAAAGACCACAGAAGGATAATATGTAAACACTAAGATTGACAGAGACATCTTACCGCCTGGACAGTTACCCGAAGTTCCTGTGTAACATTGTGGCATCCATTTTCATCCCATAGGCCACAATGTGTCTGGAACACTTCTCAGCAAATAGGAAATTTTAAACTGTCCATCTGTGTTGGCAGTCTGTTAGTCATTTTTCTTTGTCCTGCAGAAAGTCTCGTAGACTCTTCCATGAAGCAGGAACCCTGTAAGACTGAGTTCAGCAGTCACTTTCCTGTGGATCCTGTATGTCCAGATTATACAACAACAGTCAAGCAGTCCAGGCAAGAGCAGTTTCTTACCCAAATGGCTAATCTTGCCATGTTGAAAGCAAACTCCATAACAAGTTTCTATGATGCCCATCTTCCTCTCAGACGTAATTGGTGCTGCCAGGAGCAGACATTTCTCATTGTCAAGAAAAACCCTAAATCATTTTAAATGCCATTTTCTGAAGGTTTTTGAAATGTTTGAAGTTTGTCTATATATCTTAAATATATTTCTGTATATCTAGAAAACCTAACTTACCTAACTATAAATTCTAAGTAACTATCTATAGTTTGTATTCAATTATGCATTACGTTTTAAAAGATCAGTATAAGCACAATACTTAATCAAGAGGAGAAATATACACATCACAAAATTGACCTTGAATGTATCTGGGGACACCATTTACTCCTATTCATCTACTGCCTTTGGTTCATATAGTCTTTCCACCCCATACCAATAAGTTCATGTTTGAATGCTTGGTCCCCAGTTGGTTTAACTATTTGGGAAGGGTTAGGAGATAAGGCCTTGTGGGAGGAGGTGTGTCACTGGGGAGGCTTGAGGTTTCCAAAAACTTGTGCCATTCCCAGTTGGCACTCTTTCTGCTTCATGCCTATGGATCAAGATGTAAACTCTCAAGTCAGGCATGGTGATGCATGCCTTTAGTCCCAGCACTCGGGATGCAGAGGCAAGCAGATCACTGTGAGTTTGAGGCAAGCCTGGTCTACAAGACCTAGTTTCAGGATAGCCTCTAAAGCCATAGAGAAACCCTTTCTGGAAAAACGAATAAAAAAGTAAACTCTCAGCTACTGCTCCATGTTACACTTGCTTGCCTCCTGCTGACATATTCCCTGCTATGGTGATCATGGACTCATGGACTCTAAGCATCTAGAACCATGAAGCCCAGATTAAATGCTTTTATTTATGAGTTGCCTTGGTCATGATATCTCTTCACAGCAATAGAAAAGTAACTAGTATACTAGTTGTCTCTTTCAAGGAAGTTTTCATATAGTTGTTTTTGTGAAATAGTATCTTATGTATTCTAGGCATCAAACTTACTATGGTAGCAGAGAATAACCTTGAACTTCTGATTCACCTGCCTCTCCCTAAGTACTGAGATTACAAGCATGCACTGCTGTATCAGTTTATATGGTGGAGGGGACCAGTGAAGCTCTTAACAAACTGAGCTAAAGTACATCCCTTGGACTAAAGGACTGGACATGTAGCTCTGTAGTGTAGCACTTGTTGAAAGAGACAGGGAGGGACAGAGAGACAGACAGAGAGCTCTGTAATCAATATCATAAACAAAAATTTAAATAGCCTTAATGTGAACACCTGCAACATAGAACAAATCACTTCCAGAGCAGTATTCCTCACACAGTAGTCAGACAAACCTAATCACTTGTGCTGTGTTGGGAAGAAGTCTGTGCAAAGGGAGATGGTTTCCTGTTATAGGGACATGGAGAAAACTAAGTAGTAGCTGAGTTTTTACACAGGGCCTAGATCTGCTGTGGAGTGAGGGAAAGATAGATCCCTCAGAGTGTGGAGGCACTACCAATGCCAGGGCTTCTCAACGTGTTGGGTTGCAAATCCTTTGGGGGTCACAGATGTTGCTTAAGACCATCAGAAATATCAGAAATTTACATAAGATTCCTAGCAGTAGTAAACTTACAGTTATGAACTGGCAATGAAGATCATTTTATCATTTTATGGTTGGGAGTCACCTCAACATGAGGAATTGTATCAAATGGTCATAGCATTAGGAAAGTTGAGAATCACTGAGCCCTGCAGACAAGTTCAAGTTCAAGTATTTGCTTTTCTTAAATTTCATGAAAAGTTGCTTAATTTCAGCCTGGCGGTGGTGGCACACATCTTTAATCCCAGCACTTGGGAGGAAGAGGCAGGTGGATCTTGGTGAGTTCAAGGCCAGCTTGGTCCACAGAATGAGTTCCAGGACAGCCAGGACTACACAGAGAAACCCTGTCTTGAAAACCAAAGAAATAAAGAAAGAGGGGGAGAAAGAGGGAGGGAGAGAAAGGGAGGGAGAGAAAAGACAGAAATAGAGCATGCTTACCTTCTTTGTTTCCAGTTTTAGAAAATAATTGCTTTGGCATCCATCTGTAGTAATTCTTTGAAAGGTCCCTTCTCTTGGTTACATGTCCTTTCCATGTCACTTAGTTTTTTAAAGCTCTACCAAATCTGCCTGACTACCTCCCAAGAATGCACATGGCCAGTGCCTGACAGGTCCATAGATAATCCATCAGGTGCCAACACAGTAGTCACCAGCTCCTGTCTTGCATTTGGAAGCAGGAATGAGAGGAGGAGTGGCATGTCCTCCACAGGTGAATGATTTTGCAACTTTACTGTAAGTAAAACAAATATGTCCCTATCTCTGTGTGGTGTCATCAATTGCCTTCAGTGTGAACCTAAGTTATGAGAAATGGGCTGGGCATGGTCATGTACATCTTTAATCCCTGCACTCACTTTTAGTCCCAGCATTGGAAGAGGCAGGTTGATTTCTGAGTTCAAGGCCAGCCTGGTCTACAGAGTGAGTTGCAGAATGGGTAGTGCTAAGTAGAGAGCCCTGTCTCAAATAAATAAATAATGAATAAATAAATAAATAAGATAAATAAATAAATGGTGGGGGATGTGCTTTTGTATGCCATGAATATATGTTTTTCTTATTGGTTGATGACTAAAGCTGTTTTGGCCAATGGACACGCAGGGTGTAGCCAGGCAGGAAGAGGCAGGGCTACCAGACTAGGAGAATTCTGGGAAGCAGAATGCAGAGAGTGAGTCATAATGGAGCAAGGGAGCCAGCATCACCAGTAAGCCAAGACAATGTGG
>NW_024432479.1:0-3593 GCF_017639785.1 Mesocricetus auratus
TACAGAGTAAAGAGAAAATAGTAAGAGCAGCTAAAGAAAAAGCCCAAGTAACATACAAAGGCAGACCTATCTGAATTACACCTGGCTTGTCAATGGAAACGATGAAATCCAGATGATCCTGGACAGATTTCCTACAAACACTAAGGGAACAAGGATGCCAGCCCAGACTACTATATCCAGCAAAGCTCTCAATTACCATAGACAGAGAAAACAAAATATTCCATGACTAAGCCAGATTAAACAATACGTATCCATGAATCCAGCTCTACAGAAAGTGCTAGAAGGAAAACCTAGATCCAAGGAAGATAACTACACTCACAAAGACACAGGAAATATATAATCCCATTTTACAAAACATCAAAAGAAAAAGGGAGGAGAAACTATGCAAAATAACTTCACTAACAATAAATCAAGCACAAACAAGGATCATCAATCAAAGACCATTAATATCCCTCAATGTCAATGGCCTCAACTTGCCTATAAAAAGACACAGACTAGCAGAATGGATACGAAGACAGAACCCTTCCTTTGCTGCATACAAGAAACACATCTCAACATCAAAGACAGATGTTATCTCAGCTTGAAGGTTTGGGAAAAGATCTTCCAATCAAACTGTCCCAAGAAACAAGCAGGTGTAGCAATCCTGATATCTAACAAACTAGACTTCAAATTAAAATCAATCAAAAGAGATGAAGAAGGACACTTCATATTCATCAAAGGAAAAGTACATCAAGATGAATTCTCAATTTTAAATATCTATGCCAAATATACAAAGGCACCTACATTCGTGAAAGAAACATTACTAAAGCTCAAAATGTACATAAAAACTCACACACTAATAGTAGGAGACATCAACACTCTGCTCTCACTGCTAGACAGGAACTCCAGACTGAAACTTAACAAAGAAACAAAAGAACGAATAGAAGTTATGACCCAACAGGGTTTAACAGATATCTATAGAACACTCCTCCCAAACACAAAGGGATATACACTGTTCTTGGAACCTTCTCTAAAATTGACCACATAATAGGAAACATAACAAATCTCCACAGATACAAAATAATAGGAATAACCGCTTGTATCTTCTCAGACCACCATGAATTAAAATTAGAATTCAACAACAACACAAATCGCAGAAACCCTACAAACACATGGAAATTGAACAATGCACAATTGCACCATCCCTGGGTAAAGGAAGAAATAAAAAAGAAATTAAAGACTTCCACGAATTCAATGAGAATGAAGACACAACATACACAAACTTATGGGACACTTTGAAAGCAGTGCTGAGAGGAAAGTTTATAGCACTAAGTGCCCACATGAAGAAACTGGAGAACAGTCACAATGGAGAATTAATAGCTCAGCTGAATGTTCTAGAACAAAAAGAAAGAAACTCAGCCAGGAGGAGGAGACGCCAGGCAATAATCAAATTAGGGCTGAAATCAATCAAGTAGAAACCAGGAGAACATTGAGAAGATTCAATGAAACAAAGATTTTTGAGAAAATCAACAAAATAGACAAACTTCTGTCCAAACTAACCAAAGACACAAAGAGAGCATGCTAATTAACAAAACCAGAAATGAAAAAGGGGCATAACTACGGACTCTGAGGAAATCCAGAGAATCATCAGGGCATACTTTGAAAATCTGTACTCCACAAAATTTGAAAATTTAAAGGAAATGGACAATTTCCTGAATAGATATCACTTGCCAAAAATAAATCAAGAGCAGATAAAGAATCTGAACATACCTATAACCCTTAATGAAATAGAAGCAGTCATCCAAAGTCTCCAAAACAAAAAAAAGCCCAGGCCCAGATGTCTTCAGTGCAGAATACTACCAGAAATTCAAAGAAGAGTTAACTCCAATACTCCTCAAAGTATTCCACACAATAGATGCAGGAGGCTCACTGCCAAACTCGTTTTACGAGTCTACAATTACCTTGATACCCAAGCCACACAAAGACACAACTAAGATAGAAAACTATAGACCAATTTCCCTCATGAAGATCGATGCAAAAGTACTCAATAAAATACAGGCAAATCAAATCCAAGAACACATCAGAAAAATCATCCAACATGATCAAGTAGGATTCATCTCAGGAATGCAGGGATGGTTCAACATTAGAAAAATCTATCAATGTAATCCCCAATACAAACAATCTGCGAAAGAAAAACCACATGATCATCTCATTAGATGCTGAAAAAGCCTTTGACAAAAACCAGCACCCCTTCATGATAAAGGTTCTAGAGCGATCAGGGATAACAGGAACATACCTGAATATTATAAAAACAATATACAGTAAACCAAAAGCTAACATCAAACTAATTGCAGAGAAACTCAAAGCAATTCCTCTAAAATCAGGAACAAGACAAGGCTGTCCACTCTCTCCATATCTCTTCAATATTGTACTTGAAGTCATAGCTACAACAATAAGACAATAAAAGGAGATAAAGAGGATACAAATAGGAAAAGAAGAAGTCAACTTTTCACTATTTGCAGATGATATGATAGTTTACATAAGTGACCCGAAAAACTCCGCAAGAGAACTCCTAGAGCTGATAAACACCTTCAGCAAAGTGTCGGGATACAAGGTAAACTCAAAAAAATCAGTGGTCCTAGTATATACAGAAGATGAAGTGACTGAGATAGAAATCAGAGAATCCTCACCCTATACAATAGGCATAAACAGCATCAAATATCTGGGGATAATGTTAACCAAGGAAGTGAAAGACCTGTATATCAAGAACTTTGAGTCTTTAAAGAAAGAAATCAAAGACGATACCAGAAAATGGAAAGATCTCCCATGCTCTTGGATTGGTAGGATCAACATAATAAAAATGTAAATCTTGCCAAAAGCAGTCTACAGATTCATTGTAATCCCTATCAAAATTCCATCACAATTCTTCAAGGACCTTGAAAGAACAATAATCAGCTTTATATGGAAAAACAAAAGTCCAAGGATAGCCAAAACAACCCTCTACTATAAAGGAACTTCAGAAGTCATCACCATACCTGACTTCAAGCTCTATTATAGAGCTATAGTCGTGAAAACAGGTTGGTATTGGCACAAAAATAGGCAGGTAGACCAATGGAACCGAACTGAAAACCCTGATTTTAACCCACACACCTATGAACACTTGATTTTTGTCAAAGAAGCTAAAACTATACAATGCAAAAAAGAAAATATCTTCAACAAATGGTGCTGGCATAACTGGGTACTGGTATGCAGAAGACTTCAGATAGACCTATTTTTATCACCTTGTACAAATGTAAGTCCAAATGGATCAAAGATCTCAACATAAATCCATCCACACTGAAACTTTTAGAAGAGAATGTGGGAGATACACTTCAACGAGTTGGTACAGGAGACCATTTCCTGAACATAACACACAGACATTGAGATCGACAATTAACAAATGGTACCTGCTGAAACTAAAAAGATTCTGTAAGGCAAAGGACACAGTCAACAAGACAAAAAGACAGCCCAGAGAATGGGAAATATATCCACTTACCCCACATCTGACAGAGGGCTAATCTCCAAAATTTTCAAAGAACTCAAGAAGCAAGTCTCCAATACACCAAAGGATCAAA